>NC_132879.1:6349956-6649956 GCF_030463535.1 Salminus brasiliensis
TTCCTTCTTTTTCCCCCTAAATCAAAGATATTTAAGACTTTATCCTGCTTTTGTTGGAGTAACTGTCTCGACTTTCCATGGAAGAAGGCTTCCTACTAGATATTTTGTTTTTGTTTTTGCATTGCTGTGAGGATTTGATTGCAGTCAGCGACAGCAGGTCCCCAACTCATTCCACAAGTATTGGGTGGAGCACCAGCCATCATTCCACACAGCTCAGGGCAATATTCAGGGGCTTTACTTCTCGCTAGGAATGAGGCACGTTGGCAATAGGTTGATGTTTATCTGCTCCAGGAAGTCATTGGTGCAGTTCCATGTAGCTGAATGTATTATTTAGAAGGGATGTCAACAAACTGCTGGAGGAAAAAAAAAAACAAGGCCAGCCCAAACCAGACTGGCAAGATAAACTGGTGGAGTAGCACATGGAGTATGTTGGAGCTCAGGCCGAGCTCTACCCTGCAGCGCTGGATTAGGGTTCTTTGGCTCGTAACAACAGAAGGCATCCAAATCCAAATGGTTCTTTGGGTGTAGGTGTTTCTTTTTTTTTGTGGGGGGGGGGGGTACCTTAACAGTTATGGTACAGTATGGTGATCTAAGGTGGTTGTCCAGCTGGACGATGAAATCGATGTTACAGCCCACCAAACACCATAAAATCACCCCCTCAATAACAGATCAATACGTACAACACTGGTCTGCACCAGTACACTGCAAGCCATAAGAGCCACAAGCCATAAGAGTATCAGATGCTAAGTGATTGGATCTGTCCGCAGCTGTTGATGTTAGTGATCTATATTACAACATTCCTGATGAGTAATGTCATACAAATCTGTTATTAATGAAGACAAATACCAGACATGGCAATGACATGCACAAGACAACGAGTCTGTCGACACCAATCCGATCTGATCGTTGTGTTTATATAAATACCACAGCCCCACAGCTTAGATCAGACCAGCTCACTCCCTCTGTCTGGACTGGTATCTGTGGTTGTTGGTCTACTGGTGTGTAATAACTGCTTTATAGTGGGTGGATGTGATGCTGTGTTATTTGGCTTTCTATATCTAGTGTGTGTGTATTAGCATTAGCGTTAGCCCCCACTCCGTTCTGAATGGGCTCTTCAGTGCTGGTTTAAAAACAGAGAAAGGTGTGCGGTTCTCCCGCTGGTGAAACGGAGCTTTTTAGTGAGAGTTTTAGAAAGGTTTAGATATTATGGTCTGTTTTGATGTTGCACTGTAAAATAGATCCACACTGACTCTCTTTATTACACTCGCTTTACTTACCTTTTCAGAACGTCCGCAGACTTCGGTTAAAGCAAAAACTCAGAACTGGACTTTTTATAGGTCATATCTGATCCTTCATGGTGCTCATTTGTGTTCTGTATTTTTGGTGTCGTTGGCAACAGGAGCAGGCTATACTTTTCTGCGTTGCTGAGTGTGATGTTCAGTCGAAAGATGGTAATGTTTTCAAACTCGTTCTGAGTTGTTTTGAGTTGAAGTTAAGTGAATTCATGTGGGCTTTGACTTTACAGCAGATTTCGAGTACAATAACTTGAGCTGTGTCTGAACCTGTGCTCTATTCACTACATGTAAAAATCCAGATCACTATAGAGAGCACTATTGTAGGAACAGAATTCAACAAGGTAGTGAATGATTTGGGACACCTGGTTAGGTGTGTGAGCTCACTGCAGATTGCTACAGTGGTTTCCAGCCAAAATGCATGAAAAAAAAAGAAAACGCCCAAAGACATCAAAAACAGCTGAGTAGGCCAAACCAACATGGCCTAATAATACTACTAAATACTAATAATCCTAATAATAAACTGTTGATATTTGAATATACAAGCCAATGATATGTTACAAAGGACATTGAAATTATTTTGCATGTTTGCAAAATTTTGCAATTTGCATGTGTTTATTCATTTTATTATTTATAGATTTGATTTGGGTCACCTGGTTAGGTGTGTGAGCTCACTGCAGATTGCTACAGTGGTTTCCAGCCAAATGCATGAAAAAACACCCAAAAACATCAAAAATAGCTGATGTTCAGCATTTCAGTTCAGTAGGCCAAACCAACATGGCCCAATAATACTACAAAATACTAATAATACTACTAAATACTAATAATTCTAATAATACTACTAAATACTAATAATCCTAATAATACTACTAAATACTAATAATACTAATAATACTACTAAATACTAATAATCCTAATAATAAACTGTTGATATTTTAATGTACAAACCAATGATACATTACCAAGGACATTGAAATTATTTTGCATGTGTGCAATTTGCATGTGTTTATTCATTTTATTATTTATAGATTTGATTTGGGTCACCTGGTTAGGTGTGTGAGCTCACTGCAGATTGCTACAGTGGTTTCCAGCCAAAATGCATGAAAAAACACCCAAAAACATCAAAAATAGCTGATGTTCAGCATTTCAGTTCAATAGGCCAAACCAACATGGCCCAATAATACTACTAAATACTAATAATCCTAATAATACTACTAAATACTAATAATACTAATAATCCTAATAATAAACTGTTGATATATTAATATACAAACCAATGATATGTTACAAAGGACATTGAAATTATTTTATTTGCATGTTTTCATTCATTGTATTATTTATAGTTTTTTTGTGCCACACAAAAGTATAATAGAACACACTGGCCCTCTATAATCAGAGGGTTATTATTATATATCAAAGTTATTAAAATAAAGATTAAACTTCAATTAAACAGCATTGAGAGAGGTAGAACTGCACATATCCATCACTGCTAATTCCCTTTTCCAGCAGCAGACCTGTGTACTAACCAGTACATTAAGTCGAATCTCCCCAGCAGCTTTGGGCACATCAGAGTCTTGATGCCTGTGTTTGCTCGTTGCACATTGATCTTTCAAGTCCTGGTAAAGGACCCTGATGTCATTGTTGCTGTCATTGTTTACTGTACATCATTGGTACACTATATATTGCATTGTGGGATTGTAACAGTGCACTGAATATTCAGCACAGCGCTTTGGGTCACCACTACAAAAACAAAAAGGAGGAACCCCAAAGTAGTGCACTATATGGTGAATAGGGCACAGGTTCAGACTTCGGGCACAGGTTCAAGTTCTAACGATTTGTCTGTTGACCTTAAAGACGTGTTGACCACTGAACTACTGAAAACTTATTAGGATTTATGGTGAATTTGGTCACAAGTTAGAATTTAGTTTTTTTCTCTGAAATCAACACAGAGGGTCCTATTTTAGCAATCTTTAGGCCTTTAGAGCTATCAATCGTGCACCGTGCAGCTTGATTAGGGGTGTGTCAGTGTGCCTTTGCTATCGTAACTAAGGGAAAATCACGCCTTGCACAGTTCCAAATTGAACAAAAGTCATGTACTAAGTCTCTTAATGAATCATGGGTGTGTTTTGGGCGTAACGTGCAGTAATAAACCAGTCAGGTGTGGTCTGACTTTGGTGGATTGCTATTTCAGGGGTGTAAAGTGTGTGGGGGGGGGGGGTGTACAAGCATCAGGCTGCACATGCCTGTGTTGACAATTCACTGCCAAGATAGCAACGATCGTCTGACTGTTGACGAACGTCTATCTAGTCTGTTTTTAGTCAGTGGAGCGCCTGTGTTTTCCATTGCCAGAAATTGACCTGAACACCCCTCATTTCGAGACCACCACGCCCATCAGCGTAGATATATTCACAAGCAGCCTTGCTGTGTAACCGACGCAGGCGGAAGCTGTGAAAATAGACTGTTGGCGGGGAGGAAGATAGCAGTGACCATCGCAACGCGCCTTGTACAGGGTGTAAGATCGGACCTAGGGTCACAATTGTAGCTTCGGGCTCTGGAACTACCTCAGACTTCCTTAACATACATTGACCGTAAAAAGTCTTCACCCCCTGTTATTGCTTTTATGAATGAAATCATTAAAAATTTTATAATGTAATTTGGCTTTTTTAGTCATTTGACCTCCCTAATGTCTTGCATTGTCACTCAGCTTGCTCTAAGTAGATATACACACGCCATATTCCTTCCCTTTTTCAATGATGGATTTAACTCAACTCCATGATCTCCGTTGAGTTCTCTAACTGAACTCCATGTATTCATTTCCTGACCTGTACTCTTTAATATCCTTTGCTCTGAGTTGTGTGGAGTGGACTTTGGTCTTTATGGTGTATTTACTGGTGTATTCTTGGTACACACACTGGATCTGCCACTTGACACATTCTCAGCACTCAGGTGATCTCCATTTCTCCAAGTGTGAGACTACTAGCACCAACTGCCTAGGTCAGTCGCTTTAAATGGATTGAATGTTTGTGCTTCTATTTATCTGCACTGTGGCAGTTGGTGTACAGACCAGTGACTGGTAACCAAGGCCTTTAACATTATACAGCTGGACAACCACCTGTAGATCACCAACAGTCCAACTAATGACTATCACTGACCAGGACCAGCTCAGGCTCATGAACCAGGCCTGAAACTGGCGGCCAACAACAGGATAACCTCTGTAATTCTGCAGACTTGTTCTGTTACAGTAGTCTTAACTTCTAACAGACTGTCCATTCAGCTGTCTAACACGGTCATCCCCAGAGGACAATGCCTGGGGAGCTTTTTTCATGGCCATACTGCTGTTGTGTTTCCCACACATACAGGCAGCCAGCACACGTAGGGCTGCACGGTGGACTCGAAGATAAGGAGTGAAGCAGTGAAAGCTGAACATCTGGGATAGCTAACAGCTGCTGTTAGAATGGCGCTCTCCACACACCTGCTTTTGCTCCTCGTGGCTCACAGTGTCTCAGCAGGTCAGAAAGGTAAGTGGTTTCTGTACGATATTGGGGAAAACGGAAATTGCGATTAATTTCTGCAATATTTATTGTGATATTAATCAAATATAAGAATTTTCACCAGATTCCCCCAACCAGATTTTCCTTGTGTGTCAAGGCAAAAAAACTAGAGCATTTACTCTCATATGGTGATTACTTTCATATGGTTTCAACTTCTGGTTACCCTTCGTCTGCCGGCCTGAAGTGGTCACTCTCCTTCTCTGTATATGGTAATTCAATTAACCCTCAAAAGGTGACAACAATCAATCAATCAACCTATTCCTCCTTAAACTCCCCTTCTTCACCCTCACCATTTACCTTCATCCCCCACATACCCCTCCTTAAATTTCTGTTCTTCATCATTCTTTCCCCTCCCACAGTTCCCAATGTATATAAGGTCCTCTCCAAATATCCCTAACCAGACTGGATTGGTTTAGACTGGAATCGGTCAGACTGGATTGGTTTAGACTGGATTGGTTTTGACTGGAATCGATCAGACTGGATTGGGTTAGACTGGATTGGTTTAGACTGGAATCAATCAGACTGGATTGGTTTAGACTGGATTAGTTCAGACTGGATTGGTTCAGACTGGATTAGTTCAGACTGGATTGGTTCAGACTGGATTGGTTTAGACTGGAATCAATCAGACTGGATTGGTTTAGACTGGATTAGTTCAGACTGGATTGGTTTAGACTGGATTGGTTTAGACTGGAATCAATCAGACTGGATTGGTTTAGACTGGATTAGTTCAGACTGGATTGGTTTAGACTGGATTGGTTTAGACTGGAATCAATCAGACTGGATTGGTTTAGACTGGATTAGTTCAGACTGGATTGGTTTAGACTGGATTAGATCAGACTGGATTGGTTAAGACTGGATTAGTTCAGACTGGGTTGGTTTAGACTGGATTAGATCAGACTGGGTTGGTTTAGACTGGATTTGATCAGACTGGATTGGTTTAGACTGGATTAGTTCAGACTGGATTGGTTTAGACTGGATTAGTTCAGACTGGATTGGTTTAGACTGGATTAGATCAGACTGGATTGGTTTAGACTGGAATCGATCAGACTGGATTGGTTTAGACTGGATTAGATCATACTGGATTGGTTTAGACTGGATTAGATCAGACTGGATTGGTTTAGACTGGATTGGTTTAGACTGGATTAGATCAGACTGGATTGGTTTAGACTGGAATCAATCAGACTGGATTGGTTTAGACTGGATTAGATCAGACTGGATTGGTTTAGACTGGAATCGATCAGACTGAATTGGTTAGACTGGAATCGATCAGACTGGATTGGTTTAGACTGGATTAGTTCAGACTGAATTGGTTTAGACTGGATTAGATCAGACTGGATTGGTTTAGACTGGAATCGATCAGACTGGATTGGTTTAGACTGGATTAGTTCAGACTGGATTGGTTTAGACTGGATTAGTTCAGACTGGATTGGTTTAGACTGGATTAGATCAGACTGGATTGGTTTAGACTGGAATCGATCAGACTGGATTGGTTTAGACTGGATTAGCTCAGACTGGATTGGTTTAGACTGGATCGGATCAGACTGGATTGGTTTAGACTGGATCGGATCAGACTGGATTGGTTTAGACTGGATTAGCTCAGACTGGATTGGTTTAGACTGGATCGGATCAGACTGGATTGGTTTAGACTGGATCGGATCAGACTAGGCTGGGTCGGACTAGACTGGATCGGATCAGACATGGTCTAGACTAGACTGACCATGACCAATCGATGGTGTGTATCTGTGTGTATCAATAAACTCATCAACGCTGAAGATCCAGTCTCCTGACTCCTGAATCTGCCTCCTGTTTGCCGGATTTCTAACAACGTCCTGCGATGTGACTATTGCACATGTCCATGTTGTGATTGTGCAGCCCTAGTCTGTAGTGGCGTCCCTTCCAAAATAATATTAAATAAAATCAATAGAATTTCGTAAACTTTAAGGCAGAGGCTTTCTAGGAATACATACAATTTGAGAGATACACAACATGATCAAAAGTGTGTGACAGACAAACATCAATTCCAGCTGCGCTTGCTGAACATCTCATTACAAACCATGTTTATTAATGGGACGTTTGTCCCCCTTTACTGTAGTTCAGAATACTCTTCTGGGAAGGCTTTAAAAGTGCCCTCAAACACCAGTCTATGTTGTTTATCTTGGTATAGTTGAATAATGATGAGTTCAGTAGAGGGAAGTGACAAACCCTGACCCTCAAACACTGTGGTTGCTTCTTCAAAAGAAAATCCAGCATAGCCAAAACAGAGCTGAAAAACGGGCCAATTCCAAAACCCTCAAACTGTTACATCACAGTCTCGACTCTTTATAAATACTCCCCTTAAAATGCACATAAACCCCGCAATGCAACACAGCCTTTGACAGGAGCCGTCCATTTCATCCTGAGGTAAAATAACAGGGTGGTAAATAGGCTTGTTAAATGCCAACACTGAATTTTTCACCCCCAACCAAAGTTACACACTTGCTATTCATACATTAAACAACAGCATGATCCTTCACACCAGGAGTTCCCTGTAGGGAATTTCAGCCACTGAAACTTTTCAGCTGATCAAAATAGGCACTTTCGAGAAAAGGCGGTCAACGCAAACACTCTCAACCGGTTTGAGCAGCAGCAGAATGCTCAGAATCAGTGAAATTTCAGCTAAGAAGAGCTGTAGAAAATCTGTTCTCAGTGTTAACGCAGAGTATCAACGCCTTCTCCAGTACAGACTGCAGCCAAGCTGTCCACACTTTACAACTGAGCATGTGCCATCTTACAGTATCTGATAGAACTGAAAAAAGAACCCTCCCAACACATGTTTACACTATCTGGACAAAAGTATTGGGACACCTACTCATTTCTTGCTTCTTCTGAAATCAAAAGCATTATAAAGACTTGATCCTGCTTCTGCTTCTGTTGGAGTAACTGTCTCTACTGTCCAGGCTATTGGGCTTTCTGCTAGATTTTGGAGCATTGCTGTAAGGATTTGATTGCATTCAGCCACAATAGTGCTAGTGAGGCCAGAATGTTGGATGATCAGCAAACCACCTTACACCCATCCCCAACTCCCTAACTCATCCCAAAAGTATTGAATGGAGCACCAACCATCATTCCAGAGAACACAGAACCTCCACTGCTCCACAGCTCAATGCTGGGGGGCTTTATATTTTATACCCCTCACGTGTAGCATTAGGCAGCACGGTGCCAATAGGTTCATGTTAATCTGCTCCAGGGAGTCCTAATCTATTGGCAATACTTCTCTACATAGATAGGCTGTGTGTGTGTGCATTCGCTCACCCACATCTGTGTCAGCGATGGGTGCAACTTGAAGTAGCTGAATGCATTCATTGGAAGGGGTGTCCACAAACATTTGGACATATAGTGTATGTCCTGAAGAAAATGCTGAATGGTTGTGCAGCCTCTAAGGGGTGTTACGTGGTTGCTTTAGTGTGTGAAAGGTGGTTGCTCTGACATTTCAGGTGGTTGCCATGGTGTTGCTTCCTGCTTGCTAGTGACTACATTCACATAGGCAAGCAAAGGTGGTGCAGTAGCACTATATAGGGTATAGGTATATATAGTATTGAGGCTTATCTCCAAGACCAGGTAATGAAGACCCTCAGGAACATCGAAATATTTGAGTCAGGAGTGCAGAATCTCAACTTTCCAGGACCACCACTTGGCTGCTCTGCACTATTGGGGAAGGTGGTTGATGGGACTGTAAGTGTGTTCTTGCAGATGTAGTACTTCAGCTTCTGCTCCTCATTGCCCCTTCTTTCTTTCTCTGTGCTCTTCATCCCACAGAGTGGCACTCCCTGTACAGCCATCACAGCATCCACTACAATCCTTTTAAAGAGACCTCTTCCAACTACATCCAGCGCACCGCCACTGTCCTGCTGGATGGTAATGTGGTAGACTTCTACAGTGAGGGCAAAAGCATGACCTCAGAACAGAGAGAGAGGACCTGGAGGAGTAAAACAACTAAAAACAGAAAGACGCTGACGTTACTCGCTGACTTTGAAGAATTCAACCATCTTCTGGAAATCAGCTCTAATGGTCAGTGCTGAATTCGGTCAGTTTTTATAGACCACCATCACACTTCACAGCTTTCGGTCGCCCCTTCCTAAATACACCCATAATTCACTCAAACACACCGACCAGAGTTTCCACTCCAACCAGTTCAACCATGTTCAACTCCAGCTGAAAAGCTCCGCCCATCATGTGTCAGTTTTTAACGAGGCGACCAACGCAGGGCTGAACGGTGGGACGGATTTGCTCATGTTTGTATTTAAAAATGCTAATGCTAATACTAATGCTTATGCTAATTCATTCAAACTGTCCCAGCAAGGTTTGGTTAAAATCCTTCAAATTCGAATTCAGATTTATTCATATAATCCTGTTGTCACAAAGCACCTTCACAAAGATCTGGGTCCGAGCCTCTTTTGAGCAAGCCAGTGGCGACAGCGGCAGGACAAACTCAAGAGAGGAACCCATCCTCCTCTGGTCGACACCGGATAGCACAATAAAAGACAGGAATGAAATAATAAAACAATACTGAATTAAGGGAATATGGCAAAGCTCTAAAAGTCCTGTAGGTAAACAGTCACAAGCACAGTCATGTAGTGAGGTGAGGAAGAATCAATGCGATGACCCAGAGCAGGACAGCTGGTAGCAAGGTAGTGGACGGCCACGTCTGGCGGTACCGGGATGGACTGCTGATTATTCGGTTCAGTAAAATCCCTTTATTTTCAGTATCAGTTTCTATAATCAGACATTCTGGACTGTCTGATTTAGTTTAGTCGAGACTTTTCTGAAAATTATGTTTTATAGTGTTTAATATCTTATAATTCAGTCATCTCCCTGACCAATCAGCTCCCAGCTTCTTTACAACACTGCAGTCTAATCACTGGTACACACTCTGGACTGGTATCTGTGGTTGTTGGTCTACTGGTGTGTAATAACTGGTTTATAGTGGGTGAATGTGCTGTGTGTGACTGGTGTTTCTATAGTGTGTGTATTAGCATTAGCATTAGCCTCCACTCGGTTCTGAATGGGTTCTTCAGTGCTGGTTTAAATCCAGAGAAAGACGAGTGGTTCTGCGGTTCTCCCGCTGGTAAAACGGGGCATTTTAGTGAGAAATCATGGTCTTATTTCATACTCCACTGTAAAATAGCTCCACACTGCAGAACCTCAACTCTATGGCTACTATATACTATATAGATGCTGCTCTGAACACTGTGGTTAAAATAAAGATTCAGAACTGGACTGGGATTAAATTAGCTGACACCTGAGCCATTAAAAAACTTCAATTCATGTTAGGGGTCAGTCTTTTACAATAGAATATCACGCCGTTCAGAATCCCTACAAATCTGATGACTTGAAGTAGGGTGTATATTTAGGAATTGTGGGTTTCTGTCATTTTGTACTGTGTTTAGTGTTATATGTTTACCTGCTCAGGGACTGCAGATGCAAAAAAAATCGCTTCGTAGCTAACTCAGATCTCTTCATCTCTGCTTTTCATGTGGGTTTCAGATACTCATTACTTTGAAAGGTGGCGTGGCTGCGAGATCGAGAGAGCCCCTGGTGGAGAGGTGACCTTACTGAAGAGTATGGCTGAATACAGACACAACAAAAAGACCATCCTCTACTTTAATGTTGACAGCAGTCATTGGGTGGCATACGACGAAGCGTTCCTACCAGTTAAATTAATCTGGGACAGTTTACCCAACTTCAACCACATCACCCAGGATTACCTGCTGCAGGGGTGTGTAAAGACCCTGCTCAGTTACCAATTAACTAGATTTCCAGAAGGTAAACCAGGATCATTGTCACTTCAGGATAGAAATCGGTCACTGTTGCTCCTGATCATCGCTGTGAGCAGTATTATATTCATAGTTTGCTTCGTGCACAGAAGAAGAGGTGTTAGTACCAGAGTATCTGCTGGATGTGCTTTCTGCCCACACCTAAACCTGTCCTATATCACAGGAGCCATCAGTAGGTTTGTTTTATTCCTGAAGGAAAAAACAAGAAGAGGAAAAACTCCAGCTAGTGGCATTACAGAGACGATTTAACAGGTGAGACAAAGAACAGTGTTTTATTGTGATATGTTTATATTCATTGTGCTTTAAAGTGCCGTTCTACCCATGTTCTACCCTTCCATCTACTCAATTAAAGGTGCTGTATGCGATGTTTTGTAAAATTCAGCTAATGTTTACTCATGGTTCGCTAGCTCTCCGGTCTGTTTGAGCCCTGACTCTGTAAATACAACACTAGTCCAGTCGGTCAGCAGCAGGGAGTGTTTGCGTTCATGCACTTGCTAGCTAGATATATGGCCGAGAAACAGTGAAAAAGGAAAAGATCTGACAACCAACAGCTGAACAGACAGCTATGGATAGGTGGGTAACCCTCACTCAGTCTCGTTTTGTCCCCTTGGCAAATGGTTGGCATAAATGATCAATCACAAGAGGTTAGCTTAGCAGCAGCATCTATAGCAACAGTTTGCTAATGCCTGGCCCATTCTACAGGATAACCGGGAGCCAATTGCAAAAAGTCTCTCGATTTCAGGGTGATTGTAAACGTAGATCTTCCCAGATTATCCTGCAGTCTGTGGTGTCTACGATCCAGTATTTAGTCCTCCGATCCTCTCCCAGAACAGTCGAGGCCGCTCTGATCGTAAAACCAGCCAACCCGACCATGTTCTACCCACTCATCTACTCCATAGGTGGCGGTAAATGTAGATCTTCCCAGATTATCCTGCAGTCTGTGGTGTCTATGATCCAATATTTAGTCATTTGATCTTCTCCCAGAACAGTCGAGGTCGCTCTGATCGTGAAACCAGCCAACCCGACCATGTTCTACCCACTCATCTACTCCATAGGTGGCGGTAAATGTAGATCTTCCCAGATTATCCTGCAGTCTGTGGTGTCTATGATCCAATATTTAGTCATTTGATCTTCTCCCAGAACAGTCGAGGTCGCTCTGATCGTGAAACCAGGTAACCCGACCATGTTCTACCCACTCATCTACTCCATAGGTGGCGGTAAACAATGACCTTCCCAGATTATCCTGCAGTCTGTGGTGTCTACGATCCAGTATTTAGTCCTCCGACCCTCTCCCAGAGCATTCAAGGCCGCCCTAATTGTGAAACTTGTTTAATATTCACGACTCAGCGCCCTGTAATATGCGGTGGATGCCGATTCTCTTGTGGTCAAAGCAGCTTTGATCTCGTGCCTGAAAGACTGTCGGCTGAGCTGAACAGCGCTGAACTCGTCAGTGTGTGCTGAAGAAGTTAAAAGCATGGATTCATCCACATCCTTTTCTCTTTTTTTTGGCCTTTTCTGGGCTGAAAGCTCTCACCACTAGCATAGCAATGATTTCGCTGTCATCCGCCATGTTGGTTTTAGATGGAGTTTTGTAATAACTGAAAGTTTGGGAGAAGGACCACGCCAAACTCCTCCCCTCCATTTCTACACACTATAAAACCGTTCCTCTCCCTTTTCGTTCTCGTGACGAAAACTTGCACCCCACCACGGCCCCTGCTCCTCCTGCTCATCCAATCATACTCAACCTCTACTTGGCAAGGGGGGTCTGGCTTCGGGTCCCATCAGCTCAAAGCCCCCCAGAACTCCAGCCCAAATTTCTTGAGTTCTCCTCCTTGCCTCAGCTAGCGTGGTCCACATTCGCAAACATCCAGTTTGTGAAAAACTCCCACCTGCCCTTTGATTTAATAGTTCACGAGAAGCTCGGGCTTTCGGTTAGGCACGCATAATCTTAAGGTAGATCGTGTAGTTTGGGGACTTTGATGACTAACAACAATCAGAGACAGAAAATTCTGTGAAAAATGGTTCTCTTTGGGGCCAGGAATACCCTGCAGCAATTTGAGCAACAGTTTGCTAACCCACAACCTAGCTTATGCTAAATTAGCCAAAGCGAAGTACTTGCACTGCCGCTGTTCTCACCAAAGTTATATCATGTATCGAACCATTTTTTGGTCCGCAAGTCCAGTGTCGTTACCATGACGATGGAGTAAAAAATTGAGGGGCAGAGCTCCTGAAGGAACACTGAAGGCAGGGGTGTTTGTTTTGCTGCCGAGTTCAAATATCCACAGTCATTCTCCAGAATCACGTACAGCCCCTTTAAATGGTAAAGATGGAAAACAACGTCAGTCAGAGTGGTTTGGTCTGAAATCCTCAGTTCTAGTGAAACTTAGCAAGTCGATCTTTCCCCTAAATTAATTTTTTTAGATGACTGAAGCTGGCAGTCCTGCAGGTTCCCACTTAGGACAAGCATCTCCACAATGTTACTTCACTGTTGGAAATTAACGTCATGTCTGCTTATAACTGAGCCCAGTGGTAACATGTATAATGTAAATAATAGTGGTCCTAGAATAGAGCCTTGCGGAACTCTGTATCTTACTTTTGTGTAATTTAAAGATAAATCTTTAATCTTTACGAACTGATAGCATTTGGTTAGATATGATTTGAACCACGATAGGGCTGTGCCTGTGATTCCAACCATTTTCTCTAATCTTTCTAGTAGAATAGTGTGATCTATTGTATCAAATGCTGCACTGAGGTCTAGTAGGGCTAATAAGGATACATAGTCTTGATCAGAGGCAAGAAGGAGATGGTTTGTAATCTTCACTAGATTCACTAGTCTTCGTACTATGATTGGGTTTGAATCCAGATTGGAATTTCTCGTGGACAAGCATCTCCACAACATGTAATTTCACTGTTGGGATGATGTTGATGAATGGATAGCGTTGAGATTACCCCACACAAACCATTTTGTACTTTGGACTCATTTATGATGTGGTGTGTTGTCTGTTAGCATTGTGGCATCTCTGGTGTGTGTGTGTGTGTGTGTGTGTGTGTGTGTGTGTGTGTGTGTGTGTGCTATAAAAAATAGCACACACTGTCCGATCTTTCTGTAGCTACTTAAGATTAACTAAAGACTGTGTGTGTTTGTGTTTTGCAGCCTCAGACAAAGAACTGATGCCCATGACTCTCAGTAGGACGCCTTGATTTAGCATCCGAACCTCTACTGACCTACGCTGCCTCGCGCCATCGCCAACACAATGGGAAGCTTCTCACAGTCTGCCTCTGAAAGCGATAGTACAGCTTAAACACCTCCACCTTTCACCAGATACAGCCGATCAGCCAAAACGTGTTTTGTGTTTGGGGTTTGAGTTTCGAGGGTAACGAAGCTAACAAGGAATGGTAGCTTATGTCCACCGGTTAGCATGGTGCTAACTAGTGTCTAAATCATCACACTCCGTGTGGAGGTGTTCAGTGATCTCTAATGGACTTGATTATTTGAGTTTACATTGTGCTTTGTACATTTGAATGGTTTTAAGGTAGCAGTTTCTCACAGGTAGTATTTTCTTTATATACAGAACACATTTTGGACTACCTTAAATGCTTCCAGGCCCAGATGTTAGCAGCAGATCCTATAGGCCCTACCTCACAACTTGCAGGACCTATAGGATCAACATCTTGGTGCAGCAGATGTTAGCAGCAGATCCTATAGGTCCTGTAAGTTGTGAGACAGGCCTATAGGATCTGCTGCTAACATCTGCTCTTGGTGCAGGTCCACCTTCAGAGGTCTTGTGGAGTCCATGCCTCAAATGCTAATGTCATGGCTGATCAGTGTATCGGTATTGGCTTTATTTACTAATTCCTTCTTAACTTTTTTTTTCATCCTAATGGGAAGTCTAAAAGTGCAGAATTGCTCACAGCTCTGCTTTTGTAGTGATGGATGGATGGATGGATCCTCCACTGTCTGTGTAAACTAGACAAATCCCAAAATAAGAAAATGCTGGTGGATGTCAGGATAGGCTTCTTTACAATGGTTATAAATAAACAAAAAAATGGTTATAAATAAAATATAAATAAAACCTTTTTCTTAAATATGTTCCGTTATATTAAATTATATATGTACGTTACAATGGCCTCACACTGGCCTCACACTGTAAGAGGTCAGAAGGTCATCCTCCTAAATGGCCAATTTAAATAGCTGAATTTCAGAATTATTAGAAACCTCCAACCAACTGCATGGGGGTACCACAACAACCACTTGGTAACACCCTAGCAACTTGAGACAGCATCTGAGACACCATAGCAACTACCTGGGATGCCATAGCAAGTGCACCTTGCAACACTTTAGCACCCAGCTAGCAACCACTTAGAAACACCATAGCATCCACCTGGGATACAATAGTAACCACCTAGCAACCACTTAGTAACTCCATAGCAACCACCTGGCAACCACTTAGTAACTCCATAGCAATCATCTGGGATACAATAGCAACCACTTAAACCAAAAAAATGGTTATAAATAAAATATAAATAAAACCTTTTTCATAAATATGTTTTTCCGTTATATTAAATGATATGTACGTTACAATGGCCTCACACTGGTCTCAGACTGTAAGAGGTCAGAAGGTCATCCTCCTAAATGGTCAGTTTAAATAGCTGAATTTCAGAATTGTGGGCTAATTTAACAGGATTAAAAGGAGATGAAGCTCTTTAAGTACTTTTAGTTGAAGCATAAGAGAAATCACAGCTTTACCACAGTTTACCCACAGTGGTCATATTTTCACAGGGGGATTTGTTTCCTGTTGGCTGTTCACCTCCACTGTCATTTCTAGCTCTTGTTTACTAACATTTTTGAACACGGTTTGATTCGGTTTCTCCTCCATTTTGCATGGATTTGATTGAATAATGGAAATATTATTTTGAATGTAAAACGTCATGTCATGTTTGATGAGTTGTAAAATCTGTCCATTGTTTGTATACTGTATGTTTATATGTATGTATGTATGTATGTATTAGTAAATACGCTGTGTTGTGTATTATGGAGAGGGAGTTATGAACGGGTGGATTAACTGGCAGTACCGAATTGGGATAGAAAGGAAAAAATTCAGCCGTGCTGTTATCACAAATATCAGCATGGCTTCTCATCCAATGCGATTGGGTGGTGAGGTCTGAAGTAACATATAGAGTCAAGCCAATTTTGCACATCCTTAAAAGTAAAAGTGCTACAAAGGGTTTGTTGAGAGATGCCTTAGAAATACCAATTTTGGTTCTGTAAAGCAGTGGTCTCCAGTCCTGGTCCCTAAAGACCCACTGCCCTAAACTAATGTTTCGACACACCTCTTGGATTAAAATGTGCTGGAAAGTGAACTTCGGGGACCAGAGTAAAGCCAGGGTGATTAAACCCTTACAGATTTTTCCCCCATAGAAATGAATGGGGTGCAAAAGTTTGTGTGCCCTTATAATAACCTCCAACCAACTGCATGGGGGTACCACAACAACCACTTGGTAACACCCTAGCAACTTGAGACACAGCATCTGAGACACCATAGCAACTACCTGGGATGCCATAGCAAGTGCACCTTGCAACACTTTAGCTCCCAGCTAGCAACCACTCAGAAACACCATAGCATCCACCTGGGATACAATAGTAACCACCTAGCAACCACTTAGTAACTCCATAGCAACCACCTGGCAACCACTTAGTAACTCCATAGCAACCATCTGGGATACAATAGCAACCACCTAGCAAAAAAAAAAAATCATCCTAGTGACCACATAGCAACAACCTAGCAACTGCTTGAAAGTGGGAACCACTTTATGTTATATTATGTACATCATGTGGGAATAAATGTGATTTTATGGATATACAAAAGGTTGCGTCGTGTGCACTCTGTGTTGGATTGCTTGTGATTGAGTGAGTGTCAGCTCTTTCAACCCTCAAGACGCAATGACTGATGGGTAAATTTACTGTCAGGTTCCTGTGCAGTGATCAACCCTCACTCACTACTCCCTACACAGTTTGAAGTTCACGCCTAACTGGACGCTTTCACTCCCGTGGTTTGGGATCTCACTTAAAAAGTAAGAAATTCCCTGGATAGCCTGGATAGAAGTGAATGGGGTGCCAAAGTCTGTGTAACCCCCTTATAGTAACCCCCAACCTACTGCATGGGGTGCCACAGAAACCACTTGGTAACATCCTAGCAACCATCTGAGACACCATAGCAACTACCTGGGATGCCATAGCAACTGCACCTTGCAACACTTTAGCACCCACTTAGCCACCACTTAGTAACTCCATAGCAACCATCTAAGACACCATAGCAACTACCTGGGATGCCACAGCAACTGCACCTGGCAAAACACTTTAGCAACCACCTAGCAACCACTTAGTAACTCCATAGCAACCATCTAAGACACCATAGCAACTACCTGGAATGCCATAGCAACTGCACCTTGCAACACTTTAGCAACCACCTAGCAACTCCATAGCAACCACCTACCAGCATCATATCAGCCACCTAGCAATGACTAACCCCCTACACCGTTTGACTCCCCATGGTTTTCAATCTCACTTAAAATGTGCCCACTTCACAGGGAACTACTGGGCACCTTATTATTTGGAAAGAGTGCAAGCTTATTCTGTCTGTTATTTTATATACTTTATATATTTTTATTTTATATTTATATTTATTAAAACTTTCATTAGTAACGAAATACATCAATTAAACACTAGAGTGCACTGTTTATCATTTATTTGATGGGACTCCAATTATACAGCCCGATGCCAGAGACAACATTTTTTTGTACTATGAGATACATTATTTTTTAATAAATATTTAATACATAATAGTGCTTACGTTATTTAAATAGTGTGTCATTTAATAAGTAGCAGTAGCAGCAAACACGCGTTTGGAGGGGACTTTTATTATGCCTCATGAGGCGAGGGACTTTTATGTGTGTTGAGACGGGAGGGCGCTTGGCTGTAGGTGTGTTCCGGAAGCAGGAGGCTCGCTGTGTGTCAGGAGAGACAGAGAAGAAGAAGAGGAGGAGGAGGAGGAGAAGAAGGAGGAGGAGAGATGGCGGCGGCGGCGGAGCCCCGGAGCGGGGGAGAGGGACACCACACCGGGGACGGCGACCGAGACCGAGACGGGGAGCGGGACGGGGAGCGGGACGGGGAGCGGGAGAGGGCGGCCTTCGAGTGTAACATCTGTCTGGACACAGCGAGGGACGCCGTGATCAGCCTGTGTGGACACCTCTTCTGGTACCTTCAGTTTATTCACGCTAATTTAGTCTGGAAACACCAGCAGAGACTAAACCGAGTGGAGGTACCTCCTAAAGAGGGGTCATAGACCGGTACTGTCCTGTAGGACACCTTGAGGAAACCATCAGATGGGTCAGAAACCAGTCCTTTTGGACCCTGTACCCACCCACCAACCCACCAACCCACCTCCAGACCCCAATACAACCAGCAGGAACAGTGGGAACATCATGACCATCTTCTGACAGCTATATTAATATAATAAGTACATAATAATAATAATATTAATAATAATATTATTAATAATAGTTATCTTCTGTTACTTAGCTAGATATCTACTTTTCTTAATGCATACTTATATAAATAAGCACAATAACCATAATAACTCTATATATTTAGGCTGTAATAATATAATATGTATATATAAATATAATATAACCATAAATACTACTATTATAGTATTATTAGCTACACTATAGGTGTGTGAATAAGCATTATAACCATACATATGACTTCTGTAGGGTACATAATACATCTAATCTGGTTAATATAGCACTATAATGAGTAAGTATTGGATTATTGTTTGAGTAAAATATGGCATAACTTATTTTATTAATAATAATTATATCTGGAGAGGGCAGGTAGTACGGCAGGTAGGCAGGCAGGCAGGTAGACAGGTAGGCAGGCAGGCAGGCAGGTAGGTAGGCAGGCAGGTAGACAGGCAGGTAGACAGGCAGGCAGGCAGGTAGGTAGGCAGGCAGGTAGGCAGGCAGGCAGGTAGGTAGGTAGGCAGGCAGGCAGGCAGGTAGGTAGGTAGGTAGGCAGGTAGGCAGGCAGGCAGGTAGGTAGGTAGGTAGGCAGGCTGGCAGGCAGGCTCGCTAGTACACCTGGCTCCTTCACCTGCTCTGAACTAGACTGGAGAGAAAGCTGGGGCTTGTAAACACTCAACACTTCATTAATGACTATAAACACACGCCGCTCTTCTGAGACCGGGTGTGTCAGAGTTATGCAGGCTGGAGAAGCACCGTGGATTCGGGCCTTCAGCAGTTCGTGGACGGGCTGCGTTAGCTGGTGCCCGTCCCCTCGCCCTGAACACCGTGGCTCAGGGTCTCATCAGCGCCTCATTTGGACCTTTTTTGCCCCCAAAACCGATGCAAACAAGGGTCCCCGGAAAGCCCTGACAGTTTTACCCCCTCGTTTTTAACGTATCTGTATCTTAACAGCTGGATAATCCCCGCTGAATGGGCTGCTGTTGAGGAAACGGGGGAACGGTGGCTTAGCCTAGCTGTTAGCTAGCTAGCTGTAGCTGGCGGTGTGGCCGGGCTTAAGCAGAGTAGCTAAGCTAACTAACTAACTGTTCGCTAATTATTATAAATAACAGCTGTTTAATCGTGTTTGAGTGATTTTCTCCTGGGTTTAATCTTCGTGAACGTGGTTTTTTACGTCTCACTGGACATTTCTGACTGGCTAGCTGGTGCTAGCCTGCTAGCTAGCTAGCTTTGTTGTTGTTTACCGAAGTGCGAGGAGGTGGAGGAGGAGGAGGTGGATGAGGAGGAGGTGGATGAGGATGAGGAGGAGGTGGATGAGGAGGAGGTGGAGGAGGAGGTGGTGGTGGATGAGGATGAGGTGGAGGAGGAGGATGAGGAGGTGGATGAGGATGAGGAGGTGGATGAGGTGGAGGTGGTGGAGGAGGTGGAGGTGGTGGTGGATGTGGAGGAGGAGGATGAGGAGGTGGATGAGGAGGTGGTGGAGGAGGAGGAGGTGGATGAGGTGGAGGAGGAGGTGGATGAGGTGGAGGTGGTGGAGGAGGAGGAGGTGGATGAGGTGGTGGAGGTGGAGGAGGAGGTGGAGGTGGATGAGGAGGAGGTGGATGAGGATGAGGAGGTGGAGGAGGATGAGGAGGAGGTGGAGGAGGATGAGGTGGAGGAGGAGGTGGATGTGGAGGAGGAGGATGAGGAGGTGGATGAGGATGAGGAGGTGGATGAGGTGGAGGTGGTGGAGGAGGTGGAGGTGGTGGTGGATGTGGAGGAGGAGGATGAGGAGGTGGATGAGGAGGTGGTGGAGGAGGAGGAGGTGGATGAGGTGGAGGAGGAGGTGGATGAGGTGGAGGTGGTGGAGGAGGAGGAGGTGGATGAGGTGGAGGAGGAGGTGGATGAGGTGGAGGTGGAGGAGGAGGAGGTGGATGAGGAGGAGGAGGAGGACCTGGACCTGGAAGCAGGTTCAACGTCTAACGTGAAGCTCTAACGTTATCTGAACGTGAATGAGACGAGGGGTGTGATATTAGCTAGCTAACACCTACACAAACACGACGGGGCTGGGGTTGGGGTTGGGGCTGGGGCTGGGGCTGGGGTTGGGGTCTGCTGCTTGCTGGCTTACTGGCTGGACATTGCTCCACCACTGGCTTGGTGCTTTCTAAGCTCATGGAGAGCTTAGTGGTGGTGCCCAGTGTGTAAAATGTGCCCTACAGGGTTTCATGCAGATGCAGAATTAGGAGGATGGGGGGCTGCTGCTGCTGCTGCTGTTGCTGCTGCCCCCCAGTAGATCAGGTGATGTCCAGCAGCGTATGGTGGAGGTGCATGGCCCTGCATGAGCTGGTAGCTGGTTTTGCTGTGGTCTTTGGCTTAGTCTATAACTATAACTAGGAGTTAAGCAAGGATGAGCATTAACAGCCAGTTTCCAGTTCTTCACAGCCGAAATTGGGCCCTCTAACAAACCCGAAGGTCGTGCTGTGGAGCTAAGTGGGCACCTGAAGCACCAGAGCTTTGTCTTTGCAAAATTTCGCGATGTAAGTAAGGTTACTTGGACGTAAATGGGTCAGTTAAACCATTAGGTGACCGTTGGATGACCGTGAAATGCAATAGAGAGACAGAGCTATGACTGCCGAAGTTGAAGCTGTGAATTGGTGGGTTTCTTGATTGGTGCAAGACTGGCCGTCTGTTTCCTAGCCTGGTCGGTTTTGACTGTAGATGGATGGATGGAGAGATGGATTCTACTTTCTTGTCAATGCTCTGTACAAGTACAAGACAGTGAAATGTAGCTAGTATCTACCAGAAGTGCAAAAATGCCAGTATAGCCAGGGTGGGGTGGGGTAGGGTGGGCTTTAGTGCAGTGTAATAGTTTGCCTCCTTAAGTGATATTAACAATACTACAGCTGCTACTGCTATTACTAATAATCAATCAGACCTATATAGCACCGGGCTATCAATGACCGGGTTGTGGGTTCAGTACCCGGGCTAGGTCTTGAGCAAGACCCTTCACCCTCCCTGCTTCCCAGGCTTCTCAGCAATGGCTGCTCACAGTCATATTGTGTGTGTGTGTGTGTTCACTGCACGAATGGGTTAAAGGCAGAGGCCAAATTGGTGGTCTTGTCACCTTTCACGTACCCATGGTCGCTTTACAGTTCCAAGGATGGAAGGAAGGTCAGAAATAATGTGGCTAAAGGGAGTGGTTGAGCCGTTAAGAGAAAAGATGTGGGTTTAAAGGTGGAAGATCTGCAAGTACATGCCCGAATGGATGAAGGTCAGGAGATCCAGAGAAAGGCAGCAGCAACACCTACCGACCTAATGACCTTCCACCTATAATGGACAACCTGAACGTGGGCTCTTAATTTGTAGCTGTTGAGGGCGTGCAGGACTTGCAGAACTTTGTAAGGCATACATGCTGTTACTGGTAGCCAGTATAACTGGTGAAGGACGGGGGTAACGAGGGCCGAGTTCATAGTGGGTGGTAAGACCCTGGCTGAAGAGTTTGAAAAGTACTGGAGAGGCAGAAGAACTTTTGAAGGTTCAGAAGACTAACCAAAATGTAGTAAAGACGTGTACCAGCATCTCAGCATCTTTAGAAGTCAGCATAGATGCGCTCTATGTCCAAATGTTTGTGGACACCCCTATTGAGTACACTAATTGAATTTGCACAGATGTGCAAATTTGTACTTATGACTTGTCTAGTCCCTGTAGAGAGGTCCTGCTAATAGAATAGGACTCTCTCGAGCAGATGAACGTCAGCCGATTGGCACCATGCTGCCTAATTCCAGGCGTGGGCTAGAGGGGTATAAAGCCCCCCCAGCATTGAGCTGTGGAGCAGTGGAAGAACTGGTGGTGTTCTCTGAAATGATGGTTGGTGCTCTATCCAGTACTTTTGAGGTGAGGTGGGGTGGCGATCATCATCCAACAACGCTCTTGTCGCTGAATGCAATCAAATCTTCACAGCAATGCTGCTCCAAAATCTAGTAGAAAGCCTTCTTCCCTGAACAGTAGAGACAGATACTCCAATAAAAGCAGGATCGACTCTTTTTAATACCCTTGAGTTCAGAAGAAATGACGCATGCATAGGTGTCCCAATACTTTTGTCCAAATATTGTATTGTTTTGATCAGCAGGCTTACTGTGGAAGCGATGGGCCTGTGTGGTTACTTAACAGCAGAGTGTATTTGAGGTGAAATGACTCTCGGCTAACACGGGAGTAGTCCAAATCCGAGGGGAGGGGAGGGGGGGGGGTTGTTCAAGCTTTCAGCTGGGCTTGTCCCACTGAGGCGTAATGAACTCTCGCTGGAGTTAATTGGAGATTAGGGACCTTGAGTAGGATTAGGGTCACTGTAGTGGAGGAGTATAAATAAACTTGGATGTATTTATAAATATATAGCGATGTTTTTTCATCTGTTTTTTTTAATGGTCAGTTTCTCGGGCAGTTAGAGAACTTTATTGAACAGTTAAAGTGGCTCAATGACAGTTTTAAGAGCCTATAATGCTTCATGTACTGGCCATCTCTTCAGTCTAACCTTCTTATTGATGATGGAAAGTGGGCTAGACCTACAGGTTGAGTGTGTAATGGTTCCTCATGTGTTTATACACTAACAGTCAGGTATTTTTAGATGTTCCTGCTGGAGCTTTGTACACTAGACAGCCTCATCACCCTATAAGTCAACTGCTGCCTGTGTTTCATGGCTATGGTAGTCTAATAATCCAATTAGCAGCACCTTAAGAACTCGTATCTGTCAGTCTTTGTTATTAAGAGACCTGCCGATATGGGAATATCTGTGGATGGTGATATATATATATATACAATGTAAAAATCAGGTGTAAATCCAGATGAATGAGCCTTTTGGAGCAATGTAACACTTTCTGTAGAGTTATTCTGCTCTTTTGGAGAATAAATACATTATTAAATATAATGTCTGATAAATGTACAATTACTGACATGATTCAGTGGCATAATCTCTACTTATAAATAAAATGGAAAATTTAAAGACACATTTATTATTAGTAGTAGTGTTATTATTCTTGTTATTATTATTATTGTTAAAATATATTTTGTTTATTATGCATCTACTGCAAAAAATAATTAAGTAGTACTGAAAAGATTTCTGTAACAATAGTGATACTATTATTTGTGCTTTTTTTTTATAAAGAACATTTTAACCCTTATGGTTCTAAAATATTGATGATCTTTATCCACCGTGACATCCGTCAGGAGGTGGGTTCTACATATTAATTATAATGGGTTATACATATTGCACCACACCCATCAGAATCTGAGCTGGGTCAGAACATCGCCAAAACCTCAGGCAGGTCTTGTGGGGTGTTCCTGATGTGCAGAAGTCAGTACCTACCAAAAGTGCTCCAAGGAAGGACAACTAGGGAACCGCTGACAGGGTCATGGGCACCCAAGACTCTGGTGCCAGATACCAAAGAATGGTTGATCACTGAGATTCAGACATGTTTGGGATCTGATGGTGCTTCTTTAGTCTACAGTGGGAGATGCTAGGCTGGTTAGTTAGACTGCCACCAATCTCAGTGTTTGGTTGCATTGTCTAGAGATGCTTTAGAGAAAGCCAGTCCTAGATGTTAACTATAACAACTAAAGTCTCTCTCTCTCTCTCTCTCTCTCTCTCTGTCTCTCTCTCTGTCTCTGTCTCTGTCTCTCCACAGCTGGCCATGTCTCCATCAGGTAAGTCAGCTTTGTGTTTCATCTTGCTCCTTTTCTATTGATTTTTTTTCTCTCAGCCCAGTCAGCTGTTATCTGCCCACTCTGAACAGTTCCAGTGTCTGTAATCTTACGCACGAGGAGCTGGTGCCATTGCCATGTTTGAACCATCGTAGGAATGATGGCTTTTAAAATCTAGATACCTCTAGAAGCAGAAGCAGATTGGGAGTCTGAACCAGTACCACCCAACATGTTCCAGTTCACTGGGTGCTTTGAGTATCTGCTGGGGGGCTTGGATATTTATTTAATATTTAGTAATTTACTATGTTTTTATTATATATATTTATATATTTTAACTGCACAAGGAACAGTTTATATCAGTGAGTTCTAGTAAACTCAAAAAGTCACTTACAGTCATCAGTGTATGCAGCTTTCCACATGCTAAAAGAACTCAACCCTGGCCATGATGGGTGCGTCCCGATTGTCCACAAATGATTAATATGAACTAGTTTTTAAAGTATGAAGCGTGAAGTATAGAGTTAAGTGTGCTCAAACTTCCGACATGCATACTCTGAACCAGACAGTTATTGAGTGTGGTTATGATGGACACTATTATACCGTGTGCGAAACAGAAAGGGAAGAGCTTCTCGCATCTGGAACAGTTATTAGGGGGGAAAAAAGGTGGCTGAAGAACTTGCAGTGACGTGTGTTGGCATAGTGGAGCTTCATCTCTTCTGTGTTAATATTTCGGTGTGCCAGTCTGCCAAACTTGCACTAAGGCTAGTATATCGTCTATAGAATATAGTAGTCGTGTGTACTGCACAATTGGGACGCAGCCACTGAATTTTGAAGTTTCTCAAAGCGGGATTATGTAAGAATTAGGTTTTTTGGTATTCTCCTGGGCTCCCCCCTACAGCGGGGGAGTGTAATTCACGTTTAGTACACTGCAGTAAATGCAAAATGTAGCTTTTACGCTGTACACATTGTTTGTGGACAAGCTGGGAGAGACAGAACCATCATCTGAAAGTGAAGAAGCTTGTGGTTTGAGGCGGTAGAGTAATACTACACATCACACAGCAGTTCTGGAGAGAGGTCTCTCTCACGCAGCTCCTCCAAAGGTCTGTAGTGTCGTAGCGGCGTTCCGGCCCGAAGTCCAGGCATGACTGGTAACGCCGTTCTCCCTGTTGCAGTCAGTGGAGCATCAGCATGCGATTTTAAAGTCAGCTATTTAAGACTGTCCCCTCAAAGCTAGCTGAGAGACAGACCCCTGTTCTGCTGCGAGGCACGGAACAACTATCCTCTCTGTACTGTGGTGTAAACACAGCGTTAGTGTGTTGTGAAATCAGTGTGGATGGGTGTGTGTGTTTGGGCCAGTCAGGAGAGGACACTGTTGCTAAATCAGGGACACACTAAACCGGTTAGTGTGTGACGAGTTTAATTCTGTAACAGTTAACACAGCGGTCACGTCACACACCCCGTGTTTCACCCCTTCCAGCGCCCAGAGGGGGGTGTGGGTGTGTGTCACATGCTTCAGTCACATGGCCTTAAGTATTAGATCCTGCTGGTTTCTTGCTGTGTGTGAGTTTTCACCCAAAATGATAAAATGTAAAAAATATTGACGGTCAGGAAGATGTTCATATACATCCAGAGCAGTCTGTATACCTTTCCTTGCCTTTTACGCTGATCAGTCACAACGTCAGAACCACTTAATGAGAATAAGATTGATCATCTGATGGCATGTAGTCGACATATTGGACTGCAAGTGAACAGTCAGGTCTTGAAGGTGATGAAGGTGTTAATGGAAAAATGGGCAAGCGTAAGAATCTGAGACACTGACAAGAACCAAACTCCATCTCCTCCAAACTCCTCTCTCCATTTTTGAAGGTATTTTCGTCCTCACAGAGACCGAGAAACGTTTGCATGAGAATGCTAGCTCTGTTAGGAGGCGACAGTACCTCGGAGAGATACATCCAAACACCATGAAGAGGGAGGAGGTTTAATCCCAAATGCTCCCTATGTAGTGTACTACACTACATCTACGCTTAATATATCAGTAAAAGAGCAGTATTTACACATTCATTTGTGGAAATCTGAAATCTAGTGCTGTGATCATACCCAATGAGACCATACCCAAAACATCAGGCCAGTCTTGTGTGGCGTTCCCATTGTGTAGTGGTCAGAACCCTCCAAAAGTGCTCCAAGAAAGGACAACCGGTGAATCTGCGACAGGGTCAAAGGCACCCAAGACTCATTGTCCCTCATGGAGGCTCCACCTCACAACACTTTAGGTCTTGTGGAGTTGATGCCTTGACAGGTCAGAGCTGTTTTGGCGGCTCTAGAGGAACTTTGGTGGTTTTAATGTTCAGTGTATTCTGTCGATAATAAACGTAATTATTGTTTAGTTTAAGTACTTTGCTGTAAAGTTTCTGTACTCCTATATTCTCTAATTGTTGTTTTTTTTTTCTCAAACACTTAAATACTTTACATTGTTTATGTATAATGGTGCTATAAAACATATTACTCTTTCTCTCTCTCCTTCCCTCGATTTCTCCCTCCTCGTGTCAGTGGTTAGAGACAAGGCCAAGCAGGCAGCAGTGTCCGGTGTGTAAAGCTGGAATCAGCAGAGATAAAGTTATTCCTCTGTATGGCCGCGGCAGCACCAGCCAAGAGGACCCCAGGTGTGTTTGTGTTTTTTTTTGTGTGTGTATGGGTATCTCTCTAAGTCAGTAAGCTGTGTGTGTGTGTGTATGGATATCTCTGTAAGTCAGTAACCTGTGTGTGTGTGTGTATGGATATCTCTGTAAGTCAGTAACCTGTGTGTGTGTGTGTGTGTGTGTGTGTCACAGATTGAAAACGCCACCTCGACCTCAAGGACAGAGAACAGAGCCTGAAAGTAGAGGGGTGAGTCATATATATGTGACCCACTCACTCTGCGACCCTCCCTGACCCACTGACTTGCTCACAACTTGCTGGTCGACCTGTTCACACCCCTCAATCACAGACCCCTTAACTCTCTCTCTATTTATTCACTCTCATTTATTTACTCACTCGTTCGATTAACTCCCTCAATAATTTACTCACTTATACACTCACCCATGCTTATATATGATGTTAGATCTTCATTGTGTCTCTCTCTGTCTTTCTGTAGCCGTTTCATGGGTTCGGGGACACAGGCTTCCACATGTCGTTTGGAATCGGTGCTTTTCCCTTCGGTTTCTTCACTACAGTCTTCAACACCAACGACCCTTTTCACAGAGCAGGTTAGACCCACACACACACCTATTGATGAGATTTATGACTTTTGCTATGTCATCATTCTGTAGTTGACATCATGCCCATAGTAGGAACTCCACTTGTAAGCCTCAAATAATGAAGCAGATTAGTATGGTCCTCCACAGAGTGTTTAAGAATTTCAGTAAAACCTGTATAGTCATGAAACCTCATCTTCTGGACGAAACGACAAAAGACCAGCCTGTTCCAGAATTATAGAAAAAGAAGAGAATGGAGCATAGAAGAAGCACACATTATCTGTCAAGCATGATGGAGGTAGTGTGAACGTCACTGCGTCCTCTGAATTATGAGCTCCTGGTAGATTCAAAATATTATCAGCTATCCCTTCATGCAAGCTTTTATAATATTGTCAGCTATCGCTTCATGCAAGCTTTAATGAGAATGTATGGGGTTTCTGTGAAGATAACCCAATGGTTGCCCCTTTACAGTATCGGATTTAACTAGTCCCAAGGGCTGTCTGGATATAATTGGACACATACACTTTTAATGCAGAAGGATCTGGGACTTGTGTTGAACCTGTATTTAACTGACAAATATGCATACAAAAACCTCTGCCAGTGACAACTTATTAAAAGAGAAGAGAAATCGAGGAAGAGAAATGTTTCCCGCTCTGTTACGTCACCTTTCCTGTTAATTACACGTTCTGTACAACAGTTACACAACTTTTCCACTGTTTGGGAACTGAGGATACTATTTGTTGCAGAACTTAATGACCATTCTGGTCCACCAGTATGTCCACCAGCTTAAGCTAGTCAACTATGGTCCTATGCTTAACAGCAAGGAGTAGGAGTACGTAATATAGTAATAGGGTGGTGGAACATGTAATAGGGTGTGTAATAGTGAAGTTTACAGAGTTTGTAATAGTGGTATAGTGTGTAATAGAGAATGTAGTAAAGTTGTATAGTATAGTAGAGTGGTGAAATGTGTAATAAAGTAATAGAGTGGTGATTTGTGTGAGAGCCATGAATAGGGTATGTATTAGAGGAGAATATATGTAATAGGGTTTATAATAGTGTTAAAATGTGTAATAAAGAATGTAATAAAGAGGTATAGTGTGTAATAGTATGCGATGGTGTAAAATAGTGTGTGTAGTATATGAATATGTATATGTATAGTATGTAATGGAGTATGCAGTTCTGTAGGCGTATGCAGTGGAGTTAATGGAGTATGTAATGAAGTCAGTCCTAGTGTGTCTGAGTGTGTAATGGAGTATGTGATGGAGTCTGAATATTTGATAGAGTAATGAATAGGGTGTGTAATAGAGTGGTGAAATATGTATTAGGGTTTGTAATAGTACATAATAGTGTTAAAATGTGTAATAAAGAATTTAATAAAGTGGTATAGTGTGTAATAGTATGTGATGGTGCAAAATTGTTTGTAGGAGAGTGGTGAAATGTGTAGTAAAGTAAGTCATAGAGTATGTGTATGTAATGGAGTTAGTTATAGAGTGGTTAAGTATGTGATAGAGTAATGAATAAGGTGTATGATGGAGTGGTGTAGAGTGATGGTGTGTGGTAGATTGGTAATACATTTACATTTATGGCATTTAGCTGACGCTCTTATCCAGAGCGACTTACAAGGTTACTCGTATTACAGAGTTGGGTCAACGTAGTGTTAGGAGACTTGCCCAAGGACTCTTATTGGTGTAGCACAGCATAGCCACCCAGACTGGGAATCGAACCCCAGTTTTCCACATGGTGTAGTAGCTCACTGGCAGGTAGTGGTGTTGTTATCTGTTGCGCCACACCAAGACTATGTAGTAGTGGAATAGTGTGTAAAGGAGTTGAAATCCTGAATGACTGACCCTTGACTATGCTGTCCCACACAGTAATCAAGTATTCAATTCTGTGAAAAGTGATGCAGTACAGTAACTATTACTGGTTCTGTGAAAAACTACTTTTGTAAAAGTAACACTTATCATATCTTGTCCTCATCTGGAAGGTCAGTTTAAAGGAAGTAACTGGTTACTGTATTTATTTACACATTGCTTTCTGTGTTTTTTTAGATCCTCACTATGCAGGAGATCACCAAGGCAATGGGAACCCCAACAACGGCAACAACTGGCAGGACTCGCTCTTCCTCTTCCTCGCCATCTTCTTCTTCTTCTGGATGCTGAGTGTGTGAGAGAGAGTGTGTGTGTTTAATCAAGGGAGGAATACTGAGAGACAGAAAGAGAGAGAGAGGAAAAGAACACAGAAGAGGACAGAGGATACACACGCACACGCACACGCACACACACACACACACACACGTGCACACACACATACATATACGGTACTGTTAATAGATGACCTCTGTGTAACACCCCCCACCCCCTCTTGGAGAAAATACTTTTTTGTGGGAAAAAAATTCTGCCGCTCTCTTACTTTTCTCCTCTCTTCTCCTTTCAGACTTGTACACACAGTGTCTGCACACACAGCCCATACACTGAGAGGTTTAAGGCTCAGACACAGAGAGAAAGAGAGAGTTTGATGGCAAGGGAGAGTGTCTTAAAAGTGGACGACATGCACTAAGTGTCCAAAAGTTTGTGGACACATTTTTATGAATGCATTCAGCTGTTTTAAGTTGTGCACATGCACAACCTATCTAGCCCCTGTAGAGAAGCACTGCCAAAAGAAAAGGACTTCTCTCTGGAGCAGATAAACATGAACCTATTGGCACCATGCTGGCTAATGCCAGTTGTGGGCTAGAGGGGTATAAAGCCCCCCCCAGCACTGAGCTGTGGAGCAGTGGAAGAGCTGTGTTCTCTGAAATGATGGTTGGTGCTCCATCCAGTACTTTTAAGATGAGTTGGGGAGTTGTGGATGATGAGGTGGGGTGGTGATCATCCTCCAACATCTTGACCTCACTAATGCTCTTGTTGCTGAATGCAATCAAATCCTCACAGCAGTGCTCCTCCAAAATCTAGTTGAAAGCTGCCTTCTCTGGACAGTAGAGACAGATACTCCAACAAAAGCAGGATAAACTCTTGAATACGCTTGATTTCAAAAGGAACAATGAAAGCACAGGTGTCCCAATACTTTTGTCCATATATAGTGTATGTTAACTATGTTTAAGGTGGCTTCACTTGCCATGATAGTGTTTTGTTTTTTAGATAAAACAAACAGTTTTGTAATGACCCCTTATTCACACTGTTAGTCAGGGTGGGCAAAAAATTAAATGCTTTGCATAGAGACACACACACGCACACTCCCTCTCTCTCTCTCCTTAGTGTTTTGAGGAATTTCCTCACGAATATAAGAAGCCTTTTCTAATCTGCTCTGATTTGAACACTGTTATCATCGCTCACGTTACGCAACAGATTTTCGTACCAAAGAAACAAATCGTTAGTATAGAAACACACCGAGAGGAAGTTGTTAACGTAGGTAAATTGCTAATAAATAAACAAAGCAGCAGATGAACATGTATGTGAAGTATTATAGAGACGTGTTTGGGGTGAGTTGTGTTCGCCTCCCCTCTCTCTCTCACAGCAGTTACCGGTCTGTGCACTGTGCTAGCTTTATAAAGGTGAGGGTCTGTCAGTGTTCGTGTTATTTTGTCCCTGAGTTGCAGGAAAGGAGTCTCTGAGAGCCAGGGGTGAGATTAGTGTTCAGAGAGGGGTAAAAAGCAGGATCTCTGACCTCTGGCCTGAACAGTTCAGTGATTCAGTGATTTTTGAGGAAATGATTCAGTGAATCACCCAATGTAACATTTCACCACAGTTCGATTCAGGTTGATTCAGTTCTTTGTAGGGATGGACGATTAACACCACCTTCTTGTTTCTACGCTCTCTGTCCGTCTCCACTGATCATATCAGACCGCACATAACTCCAGACTGTATCCACTACTCCAGCCTCCTTTCACCCTGTTCTTCAATGCTCAGGACCCCACATGACAGACCACCACAGAGCAGGTAGGTGTTATTTGGGTGGTGGGTCATTCTCAGCACTGCAGTAACACTGACTGACCTGGTGGTGGGTCATTAGTTAGTGTGTGTTTCTCTGCTGGTATGAGGGGATCAGATACAGCAGTGCTGCTGGAGTGTTTAAACACTGTGTCTGTCCACTCACTGTCCACTCTCTATTAGACACTCCTACCTAGCTGGTCCAGCTTGTAGATGAAGGTAAAGTCAGAGACAGAAGCTCTCTGATCTGCTGCTGCACAGTTTCTGCTGGTCATCCTCTAGCCCTTCATCGGGACGCTGCTGCCCACAGGAAGGACGCAGTAGGCTGGATTTTTCTGGTTGGTGGACTATTCTCAGTCCAGCAGCACTGCTGTATCTGATTTACTCGTACCAGCAGCGCAACACACACTACTAACACATTCGCCACCACCAGGTCAGTCAGTGTAACTGCAGTGCTGGGAATGACCCACCACCAAAATAACACCTACCTGCTCTGTGGTGGTCAGTCCTGTGGGGTCCTGAGCATTGAAGAACAGGGTGAAAGGAGGCTGATTAAAAAAAAGTATGTGTAAATATCTAATCTAATATATAAGGCCTGATGTGATTAAACGGCATGCGCCACTAACGCAGAGTCATGTTCAGTTAATTTCATACTGAACTAATGAAATTGAATTAGTTAAATCGATGAGGTCAGAGTGTGTTTACCTCTCTCTACCTGAGCTCCGGGACAGGTGTGTGTATGTGTGAGCTGGGCACCAGCGCTGCTTCATGTTTGCTCGTGTGCAGTGTGTACTGTCTCTCCTGTGCCGGTCCACTGGGTGTGTTCTTACGCTAGTCTTGTATTCAGAGTGAACTCTCAGAGTGAACGTCTGTGAAGTCCCTTTAATAATCTCAGTGTGCATCCATATCTCATCCGAATCAGTTGCAGTGTTTCTGGAGAAAGTCACAGGGCTGTGGAATCCCAAACTGAACACACACACACACACACACACACACACTAGCATAGTGTGGTATGTGTTGCATTATGTGGAAAAACTGGTGAGTCATTAATGAGACATGGATAAATACTGGCCTGCAAAATGAACATCTGTTGGGTCACATGACCAAACTCAACATGAGTTGAACCACATCAGCTAAATTAATGGTTTCCGCATCACGTGACCAAAATTCTTAATGTTTGTTGGGTCACATGACCAAAATTTGTAACGTTTGTTTAATCACGTGACCAAAACTCATTGGAGATTCCCTTCACCGTCACTAACGATTGTTTGGTCACATGACCAAACTTTTATTATTTATTTTATTATATTTTTTTTAATCACATGACCAAAATTAACAGCAGTGTCACATGACCAAAACAGTCAACCCTTGCTGGATCACATGACTAAAATAATTAACATGTGTCAGTCCACAAGACCAAACTATTAAACATCAATTTTAAATTATCAACACTTGGATCATGTGACCAAAATTGTCACTACTTATTTGATCACATGCCCAACATTATGAACATTTGTCATGTGACCAAAATTTTAATTTGGTTAGATCACATGACCAATATTGTTACTGTTCGCACGATCACATAATTTATTATTATTATTTTTTAACATTATTAGCAGTTGTTGAATCGCATGGTCTCATAGTAATAAATCGCCACATTAATACAGACCAGTCTTTAACCACCTCGCCGTGTGAAGAACACCTGACCGTCTAAGGATGATCAGGATGCTTCCAACACGCAGGTAGAACACTGTGATTGGTTAGAGGGCTCATTTGCATATTGCAGCCACCCACAATGTCAACATTGCAGCAGTCAGTATCACAATAATGACTAACCATGTATTATGCAGCTCAGTTCAGTCTGAATCAGCCTGTTCTTCAGGCCAGTACCTCGTACAGACCTGGTTAGGCCTAGGCTTAATCTAGGTCTGGTGGACTGGTTTACCCCTAGAGGGCAGTGTTGGCAGGTTTCCAGTAAGCGTGCTGTGAGGCATTTCGTAGAGCAACCGTATCTAACAGTATCTCTTTACATTCAGGTGTAGAGGAATAATCAGACTACTTCAGACGGTCAGCCCTGTTCAGATCTGTGATGGCTTCTATTAAAGTGAGTTCCACAGATTTTTCATCATTCTCAGCGTAATTCAGTATTTGAGATGAACGCATTTCCTCTCTCGGGACGTCCTGATGCCGACTGGGACTGCCGGAATAGCCCGACTCCTTTCAGTCAGAACTTGAACTGAACTGCCGTATGCAAAATAGACACAAAACCAACAAATGGGCGGCATGCAGTCATTTCAGGGCAGACCAGACCTGACCAGAGTCTGAATTTATATTTAATTTGTGTATTAATACAAAACTGGGTTTATATTAGTGGTGAATTTAATCAAATAAAATAATTATGGATTCAATTCATAATTCATATTTTAGATCCACTGAACTGGGCAGAGCCAGGCTTTTGCCGCTGCTTGAATTATCATTAATAATTATAATTGCAGTAGATTGGTTCAGTTTGGTGGAGTGGTGCAGGTGCTGGTGCAGGTGCTGGTGCTGTGGAAGTGTAGGGGTACATCTATATATATCTATATATCTATGTTTTGTTTGTTTTTTTGGGTTTTTTGCATTAATAAGCGAAATGCAAACTATTAAAGTGAGTTCCACAGATTTTTCATAATTCTCAGCATAATTCAGTATTTGAGATGAACACATTCAGAGTGGGGAACTCAAGGGATTTCTTTACAGTGGTGGTGAATGGAACTACATATTGTCCAAACCCACCAGTGAACCTACCCTAGTCGTCTGAGCTTTATAGGCTGTGCTGCTGATGGTAAAATAGTGGCAAATCCTGAACAAATAAGTTTTCTATGGAGCATATTTTTTTGTTGTTGGTTTTTGCCTCACGACTCCCTGCATGTATCCTGCCACCACTTTAAAGATATGGGATTTTAAAACCTGTGGTTTAGACCCGAAATCTTCTCAAAGCTATGGCTAAACAGAGTCTCAGGCATCCGGCAGGGAGGGAGCTTTTACAGGCGTCTGGCTTCCTTCACCACCACTGTGAATAGATGTGATTCAGTGTGTTTCACACCAGTTCATGTATCGGTATCTGTATCGGAACAGAAAAAGATGTATTGGTGCATCCCTACTCCCTATCATAAGTGGTTGGAGGGGGGGGGGTAGCTCCCAGACCCCCCAGTTTGAAATGATGGTTAGGTCGTTATTGAGTAAGTAGGAAGAACAGCACGGGTAACCTGCACCTGCACTAGATACTAAAACCACAGAAGCTAAAGTTGCTATAGATACCTGCCAATACAACGCTTAACCAACTACCTTCCACAGTATAACCACGATTATCCACACCGTATCTGTTGCCATGACGAGTATTCTCCCAATTGTTAACCGTTTGTGTGTGCGTGTGTGTGTGTATATATTATATGTGTATATATGAATATTGTAAATGATGTTTTGAAGTGTATATCATTTTGTTTATCGGGGGGTTGATCGATTGACATGAGAATTTAGTGCTGAACTGTAGAACTGATCTAACGTGGGAAAGAGAATAGCTCCTTTTCTCTCTCGGGACGTCCTAATGCCGACTGGGATGGCCGGAATAGCCCGACTCCTTTCAGTCAGCACTTGAACTGAACTGTCGTATGCAAAAAAGTCACAAAACGAACAAATGGGCGGCATGCAGTCATTTCAGGGCAGACCAGTCCAGTTCTGACCAGTCCAGAGTCTGAATTTAATTTGTGTATTAATACAAAACTGGGATTTATTAGTGGTGAATTTAAAATAATTATGGATTAAATAATCACATTTTAGATCCACTGAACTGGGCAGAGCCAGGCTTTTGCCGCTCCTTGAATTATCATTATTAATTATAATTGCAGTAGATTGGCTCAGTTTGGTGGAGTGGTGCGGGTGCAGGTGCTGGTGCTGTGGAGGAGTCGGGGTACATCTATTTTCTTGGTTTTTTTTTGTTTGTTTTTTTTGCATATTACTGTTTAATCCACACCTTTTTATTACTCGTCTTTTTGACATTAAAACCAATAAACAGAAAGAATATTTCTACTGGGGTCTTCTGGGAGGTTGAGCAGTAATTGCACTGAAGGTCAGCGGGGCAGGAAAACTAAACGACTGTGATCTGTTTGCTGGCAATTAATGAATAAATGTTTCATACTGCACACGGCTGCTGCCTCTCCATTATTCTTCGTACGCCAATGTTTTACCAACCTGGTTTACTGCTTTAATCATTAGAACTGATCGTGTTAATGAGGGAAGGTGATTCCCACTATAAGGGTCCACACAATCCTTTTGTTTTTCTGTTTTAGATCAGGAACCTCAGTGTTTTATGAGAGGGTTGGGAAATTTCTGGAATTTTCAAATGGGAGTTAATTGGATTTAATGGGAATATAATGGGAATATTCAAAGCTGAAGGTGAAAAACTTAGACTTTGATATAGTTGGTGTAAATATACTGAAGCATAATCTTGGCTAAAATAATTAGATATGATACCAAAACTATAGCAAATATATAGCAAAGATGCTCCTCAATCCCAGGCACATGGCACATTACACACTGCAGGACTGTTGAGAAGACCACACCCCCTGCATTCACTGTTCGTTCCTCCATCACATGTACAGCATATGCCCAGATGATTTCTAGAAACCTGACACTCTCCACTACTGAAAGCACACATTTGGACTAAAGGACAATTTAAGCAACTATTAAATCGAGGTGGAATCTCACAGTTGCTCGCGATCTGCTATATCAGCTCAATGAGCAATTTCATTTGCTGCTAGTTTACCAATGCTAGCAGGCTAGCTACCTATATTTCTTACCTCAATGGGTTTCTGTAACCAAGTATTAATACTTATTAACTTAACGTTGCATTCTTTTGATTGTTTTTTTTTATTAAATGTTTAATTGTTCAATGAAATAAGTATAGTATAGTTTAAAGTTCTGCTAGCAACCAGCTAACTATGTGTCATAGTTTTTCCTTTTTTGTATCGTTATGCCTTTATGTCTGCAGGTAACCAAAAAATGGTACATTTATGAGTGTATGAACTAGTTCTTTTAAATTATTCAATATTCCAATAAATTTCCAAAAGTTCCCCAAAAATGTCAATGGAAAGTTTACGTTTTGGAATATTTCCCAAGTTCCCCAGCTAAAGTTCCCATGAAAAGATACCGGTAATTTACTGAAAATTTATCGGAAACCTTTGCAACCCTAGTTTGAGGTGAACACGCTCAGAGTGGGGGTGAGTTGGTGTGAAATTGGGCTTCACTGTGAAGAAACCATCTGACTCTGATTTCCTAACAGTAATGGGGCCAGCCATCACCATGTATTTAGCTGAGGCTCTTATCCAGAGCGACTTACAAGGTTACTCGTATTACAGAGGTGGACCAGTGCAGTGTTAGGAGTCTTGCCCAAGGACTCTTATTAGTATAGCGCAGCACAGTCACCCAGACCGGGAATCGAACCCCAGTCTCCCACATGGTGTGGTAGCTCACTGGAAGGTAGTGGTGTTATCTGTTGCGCCACACCAACCACTATAATATAGTATTGTATTTACTATCCAAACCCAAACCCACCAGTGAACCTCTGAGTTTTTTAATGGCGTGTTGATGGAGGGACTACTTTTTCTCCCTGCATGTGTCTCTCCACCTTTGTTTTGATGTGTTTGAGACCCAGAATCTTCTCAGGCCTCTGCTAAAACAGTGTTTCAAGCATCAGACAGTGTTTCCATAACCATTTGGTGCTTATTCATAACCGTTCTGTCTGATTAAAACCATGTATCTCCATTTTTGTCTGTATTGTTGTCTGTTTGTAGTTTTCTCCATGGTTTGGAACCTGTAGCTGCTTCTGCACACTGCGTGAATAATTCTGGATGAACGGACCAATAGAAAAGCTCTAAATGACTTAAAGGAATAAACTCTTGGTTCGCACTCACTTCCGTTTTTGCCCTTTCCTGCAAAATCGTCATTTTGGAGATTTTTCATTGGACAGCGACGAAATACAGCTTCTTAATAACGGTTTAAGAATTTAATATTTTTAGGATTATTTGTGTTTAAGAGAACTGACAGTACATATCATCATCTTAAATTATCTTATATGGAAGCAGTTTTTTTTTAGTGTATAAATTATAAATATTTGTGAATAAATAATTGTGATAATAAAAAAGTAAATAATATGAACCTCAAAGCGCTGGAAGCGTTTTCCTGCATTTCAGTTTATCATCATAAAGTTTTTACCCCAAATCTCTGATCACAGAACTGCGATGGTTTGTTCATAAAAACGTCAATAAAACGTTCAATAAATGTCATTTTTATTAAATAAAAAATATTGCCTCACCCAGTTGCATAAGCATGCTACTTTTTTGGCTGTAACACACTAATGCAAGAATTACACAAAAGAAATTTTTAAAAAATATTATATTAAATTATTATATTATTATATTAACACACTGTCTAATGCAAGAATTACACAAAAGAAATTTTAAAAAATTGTATTATATTAAATTATTATATTATATTATATTAACACTGTCTAATGCAAGAATTACACAAAAGAATTTTTAAAAAATGATTATATTATAATACATTATTATATTATATTATATTAACACACTGTCTAATGCAAGAATTACACAAAATAAATAAAAATATATATTATTTATATATATATTTAGTGGTAGAAGTATGTTTCCTGTCACTTCATGAAAACACACTTGTCTCTAAGACGGGGGCGGTTGTTTCACCACTGCTTGGCCACTAGATGCCACTGTTGCAAAAGATCACAAACCTGACTCCTTCACAACATCCACAGAATTCCACCTTTCCTCTCTAGAGAGACCACCCAGGTGCTTGTTCAGACGCCCTTCTGGCTGGTCTTCCAATGCGCACCATCAGGCCCCTGCAATTGATCCAGATCGCTTCTTAGTTCAGCCATGTTCAGCTGCTCTGCTGCGTCCTCTCTTCACTGGCTACTTCCTGTAGCTGCTGCCCACATCAGATTCAGAACCCTGACTCTGGCCTACAAAGCCAAGAACGGACCAGCCCCTCTGTACCTGATGGCAATGGTCAAATCCGATCCGCACCAAGAGTCCTTCCAACTTCAAGTACGGCTCGGCTCGACCCGCCATCCTTTAAGATCCACAGAAGACAAGTGTCCAGGCTTTTTTCTGTCCTCTCACCGAAGTGGTGGAACGAACTTCCCCTGGGTGTCCGAACAGCAGACCCATCTCTTCAAAGACTACTTGGGCAGAGAGTAGGGTTGTGCAGTGTTGAGTACTGTGTATCTAGTCGCAGCTAAGCTAAGAGGTATCTTTTGGATCCTGGCTGGTACAAAGTTGCTCTAGATAAGATCAGATCTTTTTCAAATCTTTTTCAGACCCTTTTTTTCTTCAATTGTTTCGACGTCTCAAACTCTCCACTCATGCAATCACTGGTATATAATATATAGTTTAGATAAAAGTGTCAAAGTTTAGTGTTCTCAGATATCCATGACGTATGGGCCTTTGACAGTCGCATGGTTACGGTGTGAAACCTCTCTTAACGTTCGTACTTGATGGCAATGGTCAAAAGCCGATCCGCACCAAGAGCCCTTCGAGCTTCAAGTACGGCTCGGCTCGACCTGCCATCTCTCAAAATCCACGGAAGACAAGCGTCCAGGCTTTTTTACTGTCCTGCACCAAAGTGGTGGAACGAGCTTCCCCTGGGTGTCCGAACAGCAGAGTCCAACACTCGCTGTCCTCAAACACAGACTGAAGACCCTCCTCTTCTGAGAGTACTTGGGTGAATAGCAGAGTACTATGGTCTCCTTACTGACTTGTGTTTAGTAGAGTCTAAAGCTTAGAGGATAGAGGAGGTTGGGGGTATCGCTGCAGTGAGCAGGGCAGTGAAAGTAAAATCAGAAACTAGCTTATATTTGTAATATTTGGGAGCTTTGAAAGCAGTAAACCTGGAGAAGCAGACGCAGAGTGAGAGAATACCACATCGGGACAAACTCCGGGACTCGTATTAGGATGAACTGTGAAAAGCTGGATTGCTATCATTGCTGTCTTCAGCCTCATACTTGGCTATTACCTATTATGTGGTTTACAGTGTTTACCTGTGAAGCTCATAGATATTAAATGGGTGCAGGACTTCTATCTCCATTAAGGAACAGCGACAACACGGCTAACAGCAAAGAAACCTGTGCTTATTATAGCAGCCTTCATTTGCATGAAATTTTCCTCCCATTAAAACAAGATGCATCACAAATGTCGTCGCCATGAAACGCAACCCCTGGTACTCCTAAAGTGAAGCAGAAAGTGGACTATAGGACATTTAGCAAAGCCATAGATCACTCGAGGGTGTGCTAGCGTGAAATAAGCAGACATGAACCGAAGGTAAAAAACACACACATATATATATATATATATATATATATATATCTCATCACAGCCGTGCCGTGGAGGAAGCGTTTAATATGGTTCAATGTCAGCATGTCCCTCCGCCAAGCAGCTTGTTGCTACGTCACAGTAACGACCTCCACTCACTCACTGCACAGCCTGCAGGCCTTTTTTGTCTTGGTTCGACCAGGAAACGGAGGTCACCTGCCAACAGAGGGTCCACTCTCTAAAACGACTCGCTGTATTTACAGATGGGCTCACTCAGACATTACCCGAACTTAGTATTAGGAGGGCAGGCAGGGTAGAGTTCTGATAATGTCCGGTATGACTGTTCCGGACATTTGCGCTCATACATACAGCTCCGGACATGTGCTGGATACAGGCCTTCATAGCAGTAAAAATAAATACATTAATTAATCAAAATAATAAAGAAGAGAGAGACTATTTATTTATTTTTAGCATTTTATTAAATATATTTCCATCAATAAACTCTGTTCAACTACAATGACAAACATAGAAATCATATAGTTCCTTAACAAGCAGCTTGTTGCTCCTTACCTCCAGCTCCCGCTCGCTGTTATCATCATCATCATTATCTTCATCTTCTTCGTCTGGATTTGGTTAGGTCATTTCGGTCATTCTTGTGGTCTTTTGCTCAGGGCATTCACGCTACTTCTTGGCTTAACAACGTTCAGCGGAGTGATACAGTGTTTGTGAATTTTTCAAGAACAGCACTGTTAGAATGCATTTCAACCAATCAGCTCGCACGGCCTGTTCCATAAAGGATACAATATACAGGAGACTGTCATTTGCATCACATGTGGTACATGGGATGGAGCGTAATTGTGATTTAATGGTCCCAGTTACACTCAAAGAGCAATTATTAAATAAATAAAATAATAAAATATAAAAAGAGTAGACATAAATTTACATTTAAGGCATTTAACAGACGCTTTTATCCAGAGCGACTTACAAAAGTGCTTCACTGTTTACTCAAGAAAAACCTCAGCTAGTTTTAATAGACTAAAGATTTATATGATAAGTTTATTAGTAGGAAAAGTAGAGAAATTAAAAAAAGGAAGCAGCAATATGATCACAATGTATATAAATGAGTGTAGCAGCATGAATGAATAAGTAGCGGTAACATAATGAAGTGTCTAAGTGTGGGTAAAGTGTCCTCGAAAACCTGGGTGAAATCCAGGAATCTTAACCACTAGGCCGCTAGGTAGTGGAGGCAGTAATAAACTCGAGATTTAGGACGCTCTACCCTTACAGGCCTTCATAGCAGTAAAAATTAATTAATTAATAACAATAACAAAAAAAGAGAGAGACCGTGGTTTATTTATTTATTTTCGATCATTTTATTAAATACATTTCCATCAATAAACTCTGTTCAACTATAATGACAAACATAGAAATCATTTAAAGGCACCTGAGCCAATTACATCCTTCAGCATCTGACTCAGGTCTGTAAAACACACTGTAAAACTACCTTTCAAAAAATAAAAATCTTTGTTCTGGCACTAAAGATTTAGGTGCATCTTTGTTGGATGTTGACATGCTAAAAAAAGCGTTCACCTTATGACCTTAATGAATATTTTCCCTTTTTAATAAAAGAAGGCACTGGAAATGAATGTTTTTCAGTAACTGATATAATAAACCATAATTAGATTTCACAGCAAATCTCAACGGTCAGTTAATGTATAATATTCTTAAAATGAGCCTATAATGCCTAAAATGCTCCAGGCCTACAGGCCACATATGTGAGTTGCACCAGACACAAAAACTGACGCAGGATGAGTGAATAAGGCCCTCGCTCTGAAAAGGAGGAGAGTTCTCTGGGTGAGTATCGCGAGGCGATATCTTGGAGGAAACATCTGAACTAAAGCCAGAAGAGCTGCAGTGGAGCTGCTAGTGTTTGGACATCGGTCCGGTTTACGGAAGCACACTTAAGAAAAAAAAAAGAGGCTCAATGGTTCTACATACTCAAATAACCATATTCTAACCATTGCTACAGTCAAAGAACCCCATTAGTCAGTATTATAGAGAACCCTATTAGCCAGTACTATAGAGAACCCCATCAGCCAGTACTATAGAGAACCCCATCAGTCAGTACTATAGAGAACCCCTTCGGTCAGTACTATAGAGAACCCCTTCGGTCAGTACTATAGAGAACCCCACCAGTCAGTACTATAGAGAACCCCACCAGTCAGTACTATAGAGAAGCCCATCAGTCAGTACTATAGAGAACCTCATCAGTCAGTACTATAGAGAACCTCATCAGTCAGTACTATAGAGAACCTCGTCGGTCAGTACTATAGAGAAGCCCATCAGTCAGTCCTATAGAGAAGCCCATCAGTCAGTCCTATAGAGAAGCCCATCAGTCAGTCCTATAGAGAAGCCCATCAGTCAGTCCTATAGAGAAGCCCATCAGTCAGTACTAGAGAAGCCATCAGTCGGTACTATAGAGAACCCTATTAGCCAGTACTATAGAGAAGCCCATCAGTCAGTACTATAGAGAAGCCCATCAGTCAGTATTATAGAGAAGCCCATCAGTCAGTCCTATAGAGCTCCTTTCTCTTGGAGTGTGTAAGTGCAGCCCTTTAGGTGGAGGTGCTCAGTGTTCTGGAGCAGCTCTGAGTATCTTTGGTTTCACAATGTTAATAAAACTAAATCTCTAATAAAAGAACGTTAAGAAGTCAGTATCTGGTATCTGGTCTCTGGGTGGATTTGAGTGGAGGAAGGTCAAGATTTTGATCTGAAATTTAGTGATTTTGCAGAGAAAGAAAGTGACGGTGCTCTGAAGGCCTCTGAGTAGGGAGGTTGTCCTGGTTGTCCTCGGTCACTTCTTTGGCTGTTTGTTCTTTTTGTTGAGGATCTTCATCAGGTTTTTGGACATGTAGTATGGTTTCTCAGCGCTGCCATCATTCCTCTCCAAGTCCTCCACTGTGGATGGAACAGTATTTCAGTCGAAATCTCAGGCTGTGTAAACCCCCATTAATGTACAAATGGTTTTGGAGGTTGGGAACCATAGAAAGCCCTGGTCTACTCATGGATAATGTGCTAAAAAGATTCCTTGAACCACTTTCAGTTCCCTAAAAAACCTTTCAATTGATATTTTCTTTAGACAAAATACATAAAAAGTCCAAGACAGGAACTACACCATATGGACAGAAGTATTGGGACACCTGCTCATTCACTTTATCTTCCGAAATCAAGGCTATTAAAGAGAGTCTCTCCTGCTTTTGTTGGAGTAACCGTCCCTACTGTCCAGGGATTAAGGCTTTCTACTAGATTGTGGAGGAGCACTGCTGTGCGGATTTGATTGCATTCAGCAACAAGAGCGTTAGTGAGGTCAGGATGATGGATGATGATCACCAACCCACAACATCCCAAAATTATTGGATGGAGCTCCACCATCCATCATTCCAGAGAACACAGTCCTTCCACAGCTCCACAGCTCAGTGCTGGGGGGCTTTATACCCCTCTACTAGCCCACGCCTGGCATAAGGCAGCATGGTGCAGATAAGTTCATGTTTAGTCCTATTCTATTGGCTGTACTGGACAAGTGGGGTATGTCAGCAACGGGTGCAGCTTAAAGTAGCCGAGTGCGTTCGTAGCAAAGGTACTTACAGAAGCAGAGGAAGAGTGTGTCCACACACATGTTGTAGACGCTGAAGAATCCATTAGCGATCAGATACGCTCCCACCACCACCGTCTAGAACACAGAACCCTGGGTTAGAGGAACACTGAGAACAGCCCACTTTACTGTGCTGTTTAAGCAGGTTGATTCATTATTAGACAGGCTGATAGTGGAAGACTTGACATTCATTAGTTCAGTTAATAAAGTTAAAAAGTAATTAATAAAGTTTCCCAATTCCTTTTTTTAAATGAAATAAAATGAGCTTTGAAATCTGACATTTAAAATCATGCCCTAAAACTGAGCTTAAACCAGGAAAAGTAAACTGAAATGACCGGTGACTCACTATGATGGGCATCCAGTAGTAGTTTAAGGCTGAAGCCTGGAACGAAGATCCTGGAATCTGGATTTTACCAGAGAAGAAAAAGAATGCCAGCACACCTGAGGAGAATGAGGGGGGGGGGGGTGTGGAGGGTTAAAGAGGGGATATTTCATTCATTTTTATTTATACAGGGGGGTGTTAATCCCTATCCATATATATGTGTGTATATATATATGTGTAGAAAAGTAGGATAAAATTTGCAAAACTATTGGGACACCTACACATCACATCTACACTAGCTTTTATGCCATCCCATTCTAAACCCATAGGCATTACTATGGAGTTTGTCCCCCCTCTGCAGTTATTGAGATTACTGGAGGCTTTTCTGCACTCTGCTCTGAGCTCAGCACTCGGCCCTGACCCCGCTCTGACAGACACTCGGTGGCGGAGCTGCTCTCTGTGAGCTGTTCCTCCTAAACTCTTCCACTGTTCAATAATAACACCACTCACAGCTGATGGAGGAAGATCTAGGAGGGAGGAAATTTCACCAGCTGACTTGTAGTTGTTGTTGCAGCGGTGTCTCCTATTACATACAGAACCACGCTGGAGTTCATTCTTTCACTAATGTCTGTAAGAAAGGCAGACTGCATGACTAGGGGCTGGATTTATACACCTGTGGCCTGATTGGGACTAAATGACGCACCAGAATTCATGGGTTAAAAGATGTGTCCCAATACCTTTGAAAAATATCTACCAGGTTTGTTGACAGTAGTTTAACTTGACTAAGAGGGAAAACACAGGGTTTTGCATGAAGATGACTCTTGCACCTCGTGGCTGTAGTACTGTAACAGTGATAGAGAGCGTATTCCTCTTACCGACTCCACCAACCACCAGCAGCTTGCCGAAGAACAGCAGCAGATCTGTTACTTTATCTAGAACCACCACCCTGAACACAGATGCACACACAGACACACACACACTCAGTGAAGTGAGCTTGGACTACATTTTCCTTTCAATGGAAATTCTCTATTGAGAATGCTGTGTAGCCCAGAAGTCCAGACCCAACGCCTGAGAAACCAGCCTAGCCTTTTATCCTTTACTGTTCTACCTTGTTCCCTGGCTGTAATGCAGTTAGCTTTGTCTCTAGTTTTAGAATAAATGAGTTGAATGCTCTTTACAATCTAATATGGTTAACTACATATCGCTCAAATGTCGCCAGTATGCAAAAACCTTGCATCTCACTTCTTGCCATTTTTCACTTTTTGCCAGAATATGAATCTGGCAGTTGTTCTTTACATTGGATCCAAATTTTCTGATAAACAGACCAATCGAAATGCTCTGAAATGTCTTGGAATTAAAGCTTTTTACATTGACTTCAATTGAAAGTTAAGAAGGTTTTTTCCTTCTCCTGTAAAGTTGATATTTTGAAGACAAAGGGTTTAATAAAAGGGTTCGAATCTTAATCGACTCCGGTGCTACAAATGGTTCTTTGAGCGACGGCACAGAATAACCATTTTCAGTTCAATTTACAACCATGTTTTGGACAGAGTTGTTCGTGTGAAGAATATGTACATCAACTTCTGTAAACCTTTAAAGGTTCCTCACATACACTCCTAAACATAAAGGTGCTCTTCAAGCAGTACCATAAAACCTTAGTGTATGTTGTATAATAATGAATGGACCAATAGAAATGCTCCAAAATGAGTTGGAATACAATATTTTTCCACTGACTTCCATTGAAAGTTACTACGTCCATCTCCTGTAAATCTGCCCTTCTGGAGATACAAGGTTTTGATCGGACAGCAATGATATGCAAGTAATGTGCCATTTCAATCATTATTACTGTTATTGTGATGTAGCTGAGAGTCAGTCTAGTCAGTGGTTGTGTATAAGAAGAGCTAAGGTGGGCTGGGGAAGGGCAGTGTGTGGCTGAAGGTGTAGTATGGTGGGTGGTGCCCATTTGCGGTTAGTGTAGCGTTATCAAAGTTGTGAGTAATCTGGCAAAATCCAGTGTAGTGAGTGGGTCTGTGCTGCCAGACCTCACTGCTGAGCCTTCCAGAGGTGTCCTGGAGAGCCCTGTGGGGCGCTTGCAATGCATTGGGTGGTGAGTATATGGATGAAGGGGGTTGGCTGGGTGCGAGTATGAGGTATGGGTCTGAGTGGTTGAGACAGTGGACCATGAACATAGTGTTATGTTGTGCTTCTAGTTTTTGGATTCAGAAGTAACAGACCATAGTATTTTCTGTGTTTTGCTCACAGCATGATTAAAGTGTAGGGTAGTTGATGGTTAAGGTGAGCTTAACCCAGCAAAGCACTTACCTCAGGATGTTCCTCATCAGCAGGAGGAAGGCGTTTTTGGCCGAGACGCAGAAGTTTTTACCATATACAGCAATCTGAGAGAGAGGTGAGAAACAGAGGAACAGTCAGAGACTGAAGGCCTTTAAAATGCCTGTGAAATAATCACAATATGTGATGGCCTTCACCATTCTTTGACACAGCAGAGCAGCAGTAGTTCTACAATTCGACCACTACTCAGCAACTCAGCTGTACGTCTTGGTCTGCTGAAGCATTAAGATTTCTGTTCACTGAAACTAAGAGGCCTGTGCCATAGCATGATCCCTCCTCTGCCAAACTTTACAGTCGGCACAGTTCAGTCAGACAGGTAACGTTCTCCTGGAATTCGCCAAACCCAGCCTCGTCCATCAGACTGCAAGATAGCTCCAGAGCCCAGTGCTTGGCATTATGCTTGGTAAGGTAAGGCTCATATGCAGGAGCTCATCACTCGGCCCTGACCCCGCTCTGTAACTTTACGTGGTCTGACAGACACTTGCTGGCTGAGCTGCTCTCTGTGGTTCCTCCTAAACTCTTCCACTATTCAATAACACCACTCACAGCTGATGGAGGAAGATCTAGGAGGGAGGAAATTCCACCAGCTGACTTGTTGTTGTTGCAGCGATGTCTCCTATTACATACAGAACCACACTGGAGTTCAGTGAGCTCTTCAGAACCCCCCCCCCCCTTTCACTAATGTGTGGAAGAAAGGCAGGCTGCATGGCTAGGGACTGGATTTTACACCTCTGGTGTCCAAATACTTTTGTCCATATAGTGTAGTTTCCCATCATTTCAAGTGTGAAAGTGCATGTGCTGCATGTATGAAGACCCACCATGATGTAGGCATTCCTGTTGAGGAACTTGATAAATTTCTCCAGACACCAGAAGCAGCACTTCAGACAGCACATCAGAAACCGAGCACAGGGGTTCTGAGCAGCTGGAGACACAGACACACACATCCAGAGTGATGGAAGTTCTGCATTCACCAGCATCTACAACGGATACTGCAGCTCATATCAGGGGCGTGGCCGGGGTGACCATAGCAACCTCTAAAACTTGCTCAATCACCCTGGGTGCCACCCCATTTTTTACTTTCCAACCTCTCTCTTATCTCTTAGAATTAACCATGGTTTTTACCATGCGTTTAATATGTAAATGAGGTCTGCTCTGATTGGTTGCCCTGTATTGTGTATTGTTGAGAAAGCAGTCTGGCCAGAAACACTTCTTACGACATGAATGGTTGGTGCTGAACTGCTGTGTACTGCTTGAAGGAAGGATACATATATATATATATATATACACACATATATATATATATATATATATATATATATATATATATATATATATATATATATATATATATATATATATATACACACACACACACATACACACACATGTACATACATACACACACATATATATATATATATATACATAATTTAACTTATTTATTTAATTCATTTATTTGACCTCAGTTTTACTTGACTTTTATCAGTATTTGGATTATTTTCTGATTTTGTTCAGTGATTTTAATTTTACGTTTTGCTTAATTTTAGTTTCTTTTTTTTTACTTTTTAAATGTAAAATTTTTTATATTTAATTTAAAATGTTTACAATCTTTGATGTATTTAATTTGAGTTCATTTTTAATTTTATAAAAGCTCATTTGTGTAACTTTTTTCTTCTAATTTGAATTTTATTTATTAATTTTATGCTATTTTCTCTCTTACTACCTAACCAATTAATTACTGATTTACTAATTCTAATTTACTCCTTTATTACCTTGTTTTCTCTGCAGTCTTTTAATTTATTTTCATTCCATTGATTTTCTTTTCTATTTTAATCTCCGTTTATTGTAAAAGCTCAGTGACCGTGAAAACGAGGGCCATCCTCAATGTAAACTACATGTCCAAATGTTTGTGGACACCCCCTCTACTGAATGCATTCAGTTACTTTAACTTGCACCCACTGCTGACACAGACGTGCAAATGCACACACACACACACACACACACACACACACACACACACACACACACAGCTTTTCTAGTTCTCGTAGAGACATACTGCCAATAGAATAGAACTCCCTGCAGCAGATAAACATGAATAAAAAAGGACAATCGAGTTTTCAACGAAGTGGAAAGTAGGTAAGTGTAGTAGGTCACGATTTCCATGCTCTGTACCTCTGCACTTGTGGTCGATGTATTCCAAAACGATCCGGACCAGCTGGATCAGAGTCAGGATTAGAGCACCGAATGCCAGAGAGCCCACATGATACCTGAGAGAGGGTTTGAGGAAGAAAGAGAACATGACTGTTACCAAATTCTAACATAAAATGGAAGGGTTTCTTCAAGGGTTCATGAAGCCAATACAAAATAGACAACTCCGAAAACCTCCTGGGTACTTCAATGGTTCACTGCCTGGTTAAAGGGTTCTCTGCATTGGTGGGAGAACCTTTTGTAGCTGGCTTTTTGTAGAAAATTTGAAGTTGTGCTTGTTTTGGAGGCCCGGATTTCTGCACAGTTCATGATTGAGCATGGCTTTTCGAGCAGGAACATCCAGCTCCCATTGCCCACCCCTGCTCTAGACCTTCATTAGGGGTTTAACGTCATAAAGGATCTCTACAGATGTTTCCTTCATCTCTGAGCTTTCCTAGAGATGAAGTTCTGCCCTGCTCTACTAAAAGCTTTAGTCTTACCGAAGAGCTCTCATGAAGGAGGAGACCAGAGGGCACGCTGGGATGTCTGAGGGTTTGTGGAAGGCCCAGTAGTAGGAGGCGAAGGCTCCGGCCAGAGTGCACTGACCCAGAGCGATGACAAAGTTCACGCACCAGAGGAAGGCCACCACGTTATAGATCTGCAGGTTGAAGAGGTTCCTCTGGAACAGACCCTCAGTGTTGTACTTTATGAACACGCAGCGGGCGGAGGGGCAGGAGGCGTACAGTGTACTGTTAAAGGCCTGGAGGAGAGAGAGAGGGAGGGAGATACTGAGTTTTGTCACACACACACACCGAGTCATCACACACACCTGTGGCGCCTTATGCCTTAACATTAGAGTGCTTTGAAATAGAGGGAGGGGGCAAGGTATGTATTAAAAGTGCTGTAATTTCTATATTTACACTAAAATGTATAGAAACAGACCACCAATATTAAGACCACCAACCTAATAGTGGGAATAACCACCCTTGGTTTGGAGGACACGAGTGAGACGTCATGGCATTGGCGTTGATTGCGCCGTACCACTTGCCGGAGTCGTCATTTCCCTGGGTTATCAATGGCCGAGGAGTCCCACTGTTACATTGTTGGGAGGCACTCGAGGTACGAGAAGTCCATTCTCAGGACACCCTTGACTCCCGTGAAGTTAGTGGTTTCAGAGATGCTACCCGGCCCCCGATGATCATGCCCTACTGGACATTGGCAGATTTAACTGACAACTGACTGGTGTGCTCGCTTACTTACACCAGCAGCGTCTGTGACGACCCAGGCCAGGTTCATTCCAAACCAGGGGCGGTCATAATATTCTGATATCACTGTTGACAGTGGGTGAAGAATGCTAGCACCTCAGAAATCGCTAACTTCATAAGACATTCCAGGGCCACCATAGTGAAGGCGTGCTGAGAATGGACTTCACGTATTGAGGGCCTACCATGGTGTTCCATGGGCCATTGATGCCTGTGGAGAACGGCGACTCCGGCGAGTGGTACAGAGCAATCGACGCTCCACTGTGGAACAGCTAAGCTCTGTAATGAGCATCGTCTGTCAGCTAATACAGTCCTACCACGACGTCTCGCTAGGGTGGTTATTCCCACTGTTAGATCATAATGTTCTGATATGACGGTGTGTGTATTTCTCACCAGTGGGTTGCAGGACTGGTTGCCAGTGATGGCGCTGCAATCTCCAGCAGAAGCGTTCAGAGCAACAATGTTGTACACGGGGCCTCCAGATGTGGCCAGATATCTGCACACACACCCCGCTAAGGACTGAGGCCAATTCATTTTACAGCAGAGTCTCTGTTTATCAGTCGATCAGCTGATCATGAAACACACACACACACACACACACACACACACACACAAACAAAGGATACAGTGCAGTGATTCCCCAGTAACTAACACACACGAGGAGCATCACAAAGGTAACGATTGGATAGGACAGCGTCGACATCATGTAACCCACCGCCCTGCACACACACAAACAAGAGACAGAGAAAACTCAATCAATCAATCAATCAATCAATTGATCAGTCATTAACAATGAAAAAAAGTAGAAATCAGGCCCAATAAAATGTAAAATCATGAAAATGTGGTGTGTGTGTGGGTGTGTGTGTGTGCATACTTGCTGGACTCCTGGATGAGGGCGATGGCTATGAGGATTCTGGTCCTCAGGAAAATCAGAGTCAACAGCAGAAATGCCTCAACCACACTGAGTATGATCACTAAGAGAGTGAGAGAGCAAGCCAGGGCAAAAGAGAGAGAGAGTGAGCGATCACACAAAATGCCCCAGATTTTGTTACAACAGTGGTTCCCCAACCCCGATTCTGGAGAACTTCCTGCCCTGCACATTCCAGCGGTTTCCTCCAGCTTCAGCTCAGGAAGCTGGATCAGGTGTGTAGGGAGCAGGGTAAACAATAAAGGTGTCGGGACATGGGTTCTCCAGGACCAGGGGTGAGAACCCCATTCAAATGTACTTACAGTGCAGTATAATCCCCATAGCAAAGCGTTGGTCAGTACTGTAGGATGCAACACTCTGGAGCAGCAATGAGCACATGACCCTAATGTCACTTTGGGATGAGCTGGAGCTGCAGAAGTAGAATCACCCAGCACCAGAACCTGACTTGACCTCACTGATGCAATTAAATCAGCCTTGTTCTAGCATCTAGTGTAAAGCCTACCCAGACGAGAACAGGCTGGCACTGCAGCAAAGGAGGACCAACCCCCTATAGATACCCTTTATTTTTAGAAGAAACGCTGGATGGTTGTTAATGTGTTGGTGTCTGTTGTTGACCTAAAATGGGCCGACTCCTTATTTTTAAGTGTTGGTTCCTCTCAGTTGTTCTTAGTCATGCTCTTACAGGGAGGTTTTCCTTTTGAATCATGGTTCTGCTAAGCGGTTCTTCTTAAAGCTCTTCAGAAGGTTTGTGGTTCCTCTCAGTCACTCTTCTTAATGCTTAAATCTTTTAAATCCTGGTTTCTTTTACTGTTTCCTCCTCATGTTCTTATGGAGGTTCTCCTTTTTAGTCCCAGCTCCTCACCTTGGTCCTCCTCATGAGGAATAACCACTGATGAGCACTAAGACCCAAAAAGAGAACCTCCCTAAGAGCATGAAGAAGAATCACTGTAAACAGACTGAGACTCAAAAGAGAAACATAAATTACTTGGCTTCATGTTGTCAATTTAGGTGAAGGTCCCAGTGTCTGGATAAGGACCTTCATAAATAAACGCTTCTAATTTATTTCTTCATCACTTATTTATTACTACAGCGTATTATTTAATCAGTAGAGTTCAGTGCGAGGTGGCAGACAGTCTTACAGAAGGCCAGCCAGGTGTCCCTGATCTGGAGGTAGACGTTGACGTTGGTAGTGAAGCCCACACTGCTGTAGGTCAAGGTGGAGTTAGCCAGCTGCATGTACTCATTATAGCAGTACCAAATACCTGAGAAAGAGACATAGACAGAGACAAGGAGAGAGAGAGAGAGAGTGAGAAATGGACTTGAAATGCAGCAATTGAGACAGACGTGACTGAAGTTCAGACCTTCAGCTATAACTCAAGGGATTGAACACCACCACTGAATGAACCGTTTAGGAGTTACCCTCATTTACACACAGTCTCTCCATTTTCACAGCCTCAAAAGTAATTGGACAACTGGCTAATGAGCAGTTTTGGGACAAATTAAGGAGATAAGGTCTGCAGCTGATTCTAAGGGTAGAATTTGCATTACTGGGAATTCTCAATATGCGGTCCGAAGAGGAGCGTGCGGTAAGGAGAGGTCTTTAGCAGTGGCCAAATTGGACAAGTTGGTACATTCTTAAATTTAAGGAGTGGACTATTGAGCTCAGAAAAACCAAAAAGACCACGGAGGACAACTAAAGTAGACAATCACAGAATTCTGTCCTTGGTAGAAAACCCCTCTTCACAACATCTACTCCAGTGAAGAACACTGTGGAGGAAGTAGACGCATCACGGTTTACTTCAAGCCAAGCTCTAAATGGTCTAATAGTGGAACACATAGGACTTAGGACATCCTGCATTATCGGGTCGGCTGAAGGAAACGTGTCAAGTCCTTACCCTCCTAGTGTCGGGAGCATTGCTAATGCTAGAATGAGCTACAAAAGGGTGGGTTGATTGGCAGTACCAAATTGGGGGAGAGCTGATTAGATCTGGAACATGATTCTTTTAACAGATTATGTTCAGATTATTATAGTAGATTATAATAAGAGTATTATATAAGAGTTCATGATCCAAAGTCACACCATCTGTCAAACATGATGGAGGCACTGTTATGGCATGAGAATGAATGGCTACCAGTGGAACTGGGTCACTGGTGTTCTGCTGACAGAAGCAGCAGGGTGTGTAGAGCTCTACTTTATGCTCAGATTCAGTCAAATACTGCTGAACTGATAGGATGACAATTCACAGTACAGATGGAAAGTGACCGTCAAAGCAATAGAACATGCCGTTGAAGCAACCCAAGCTTCAGGCAATGAAGTAGAAAGTTCTGAAGGGGCAGAGATAGTCACCTGGGCCTGGCAAAGCAACTTAAGTGAGGAAACTAAGAAGTTGATGATGCCCATAAGTCTCATGAGACTTCAGCTGTTGCGCTGTTAGGAAGTAAATGCTCCAACTATGATCCTCAAACTGTATCATGGGTTTATACACTGAACTTTGCTCAGGGAATACACTCGCGCACACACTTACCAAAAGCTCCCACTGCCAGAACTCCAATAATGAGTATCCAGACCAAGATACCAGCTAAAAACCTCAACAGCAGGAGGAACAGCAAACTGACCAACATAGCAATCACCAACCCACTGAGAGAGAGAGAGAGAGAGAGAGAGAGAGAGAGAGAGAGAGAGAGAGAGAGAGAGAGAGAGAGAATGAAGCTCATAACATTAATATCCAGTATGAAGCTCTAATAGCATTAATATCCAGTATGAAGCTCTAATAACATCAATATCCAGAATGAAGCTCTAATAGCATTAATATCCAGTATGAAGCTCTAATAACATCAATATCCAGAATGAAGCTCTAATATCATTAATATCCAGTATGAAGCTCTAATAGCATTAATATCCAGTATGAAGCTCTAATAACATCAATATCCAGAATGAAGCTCTAATAGCATTAATATCCAGTATGAAGCTCTAATAACATCAATATCCAGAATGAAGCTCTAATATCATTAATATCCAGAATGAAGCTCTAATAATATTAATATCCAGTATGAAGCTCTAATAACATTAATATCCAGTATGAAGCTCTAATATCATTAATATCCAGACAGTGCCACTGATACAAGCACTGGAAGCTATATGGGTACTAATAGTGGATCTATGTGGAGAATCAATGTCAAATATGTTTAATAATTTCTACCTCAAGCATCTGTTTTTCCCCCAAAGTTTTAATCTGATGACATTTCCACACATCTCTGCAGATATTAAATATTATAATGTCACAGAGTGAAAATTTGGTAAAGGTGCCACAAGAGGGCGCAGGGTTTCAGACTCACAGTACGATCCACTGCCATGACGAGGCAAAGTCTGCAAAGATCCGCACGCCAACGTCCCTGGCATTAAAACCCTTCACCAGGTCACTGAGAGAGAGAGAGACAGACATTACTGTTAAAATGATTAACCCGACACCTCTCATCACCAGCTAACCCCAGAGAACAAACCCTTATGCTACCAAGACTACAAACACTGACTCGGCTCAGAGCACCAGCGCCCACACACTCACACAGACCCACACAGACAGGAGAGAAAGAGCAGGGTTAGTGTGTAGGACTCTGACAAACTCACTTACACTACTACTACTACTACTACTACTACAAGCAGTCAGAACCAGCAGCGGGGCAGAAACGGCACGTTCCATAAGACATCCAGCTGGAGGTGAGGACAGAGTGGACCACCATCCAGCTACAGACTGAAGGAAGAGAGAGAGTGGGGAGTGGTGGTGGGGGGTGGACTAACAGTATTTCAGCAATACCAGCAACAGTCCAGGATAATGGGTCTGATCTAGGGCAGTAACTCTCAGGCTGCATCGGTACGTCCTGTCCGATTTCCTTGCCCTTCGTTTCCATATGGCAACGAGATCAGCCCAAATCAAGCTAAGCTATTCAGATGCAGCCTCAGTCCTGTACATCAACCTCCTCGTGGAGAGCTACCTTTTTAATTTTCCATATTTAGTCAAATCTGGGCAAAGTTGAGCAAAAACGAAATCAAACTAAGCCAAACTAAGCATTCAAAACGTTCAGTCTAGAAATGACTGTGGAGGAAAAGCAAAATATGGTACAATATGGTGAACTGTGGCGTGACGCTACTCTCCTTATGTATAAACAGTACTTTGAGAACAACAGGCCTTATTTACTAACATCCTCCTAAGAATTTTCTCAAATTTGCTCTTGGAAAAAGAGCTCCTAATAAAGTCAAATCCGTGATGTATTTAACAGCAGAGTGCTCTTATAATGAAAGATCCTCCACTGCCCTCATAAACTGAACAAATCCCAAATATGAAAATACCACTGGACTGGTCTTAACATTAATAAAAATAAGGGAAATGTTTTTCTTCAGATAAAAGTTGAGATCTTTCAAGAATCTTATAGAGAATTAAGTATTAAAAACATCTGAGAAGCATGTTGTTAGCTGAGTGGAAGGGGAAGTGGTGTAGGGGAAGTGTGTAGAGAATGATTTCAATCTGGATTGTACTTCAGGGAAGAACAGAGGTTAGGAGAGCGAAGGAACAGCAGAAAGGAAGTGAGAAAGTGAGGTATGAACTAAAGACACTCTACTGGTGATGTAACGGATCACAAAACTCAAAAAGGAGACGAATGTTCATTTTAGTTTCCAGTTTGAAAGTATTTTGTTAAAGCTTCGTTTGTATTAGTGACCTTTATTTTGACACTGTCTGTTTGTTAATCAATTTTAGAGACTTTTATTTTGACAGTCTGTTTGTTCGTATGTATTAGTGGCTTTAATTTTGACTCAGCCTTTTAGTTTGTTTCTATTAGCGACTTTTATTTTGATAGTCCGTTCGTATGTATTAGTGGCTTTTATTTTGACATGCTGTGTTTGTAGCTTGGTATTAGAGGCTTTTTTTTTGACAGTATGTTTGTTCGTATGAATTAGTGGCATTTATTTTGATTCAGCCTTTTAGTTTGTTTATATTAGTGGCTTATATTTTGACATTCTCAGTTTCTGGCTTGGTATTAGAGGCTTTTATTTTGACAGTCTGTTCATATAAAATTAGCGGCTTTTATTTTGACATGCTCTGTTTGTAACTTGGTATTAGAGGCTTTTATTTCGACACTGTTCGCATAAAATTAGTGGCTTTTATTTTGACGTTCTCTGTAGCTTGGTATTAGAGGCTTTTATTTTGACAGCCTGTTCGTATGTATGAGTGGCTTTTATTTTGACATGCTCTGTTTGTAACTTGGTATTAGAGGCTTTTATTTCGACACTGTTCGCATAAAATTAGTGGCTTTTATTTTGACGTTCTCTGTAGCTTGGTATTAGAGGCTTTTATTTTGACACAGCCTTTTCAAGTTGGGTAGGTGGAGTCGGTGGTTCTGAGGTTGACTAACTTGGCGATTCCTCCTGTTTACACTCAGCCCGTCTCCATCCGAGACCCCCACTCCTCACACTAACAGACCTCTGCTCTCCTCTCACACACCAGAGTGGTGGAGCTGCAGGTGTGAGGCTGTACTCGAGGTGCTGCCTTCCGGCTCTGGGCTCAGTGTCTACAGACCGTACCGCTGCTCAGTCTGTGTGTTCACTGCAGCTCCGCGTCCAGGCTGAGGGAGCTATTACTGTCACAGCAGCAGTAAAACTGGTGTCCATGCACGCCCTGAACCGCGGGAGGTGATCCGTGATCCGTTACACCACCACTCTCTACAGCAAGGTCCTACACATGAACACACTGATCACTCACGCTGAAAACACTCCTCCACTGCCAACAAAAGAGAAAGAGGTTACTGTGGCACAGAGTCGAGGGGGGTGAGGGGGGAGTTTCAGAGAGGAGCACACAGCATAACTGATATGCTTTCATTTGGGGTCGGAACAACATGCAGAGCTCCAACCCTGGATCAGCCACTATTTTAAAGCTGCACCCATTGCTGACACAGATGTGCAAAAGCACACACACAGCTTGTCTAGTCCCTGCCAATAGAATAGGACACTCTGGTGGAGATAGACATGTCTCTGGAGTGATGGTTGGTCCAACTCCATCCAGTACTTCTGGTCAGAGTTGGAGAGTCGAGGTGCTGAGAGGTGGGGTGGACATCATCCAACATCCTGACCCAACTAATGATCGTGTGGCTGAATGCAATCAAATCACAACAGTAATGCTCCCAAATCTAGTAGAAAGCCTATACATACAGACATACACCATATATCATTACTGTCACACAAAACCTTGTATGTCCATTTTTGTTGTTTTTTTTACTTTTTGACATAACGTGAATCTTCCTCGTCTTTGTCCTGGGCCGAACGGACCAATGGAAATGCTGCAAAATGACTTTGATGTGGTCGTTGTGGCTCAGCAGATAACACCACCTCCTGCAAGGGAGCTCCCACACCATGTGGGAGGCCAGGGGTTCGATTCTGAGCCATGCCACTGTAAGTCGCCCTGGATAAGAGCTTTAGCTCAACGCCATCAGTGTAAATGATCGTTTTACACTGACTTCCATTGTCCTTTTCCTGTAAAGCTGACATTTTGTAGATACAAGGCCGCAATGATATGTACTGTATTCCCTGTGGTGTACCTCAAGGTTTAGTTCTTAGACCTTGGCTGTTTTCCTTCTGTACTGAACACATTATCATTAACTGTATTATCATGAGGTTTAATTTTCACTGACAAATCAAAGATGTTTAGTTCGCAAACTAGACCCAGCGTTCTTTAAATAATACTACTAACTACATCTAACAAATCTTCTACCACCCTTAAGACCGTTTACCATTTTAAGAACCATCAGGACGAGGCCTCAGTGACGAACCAGCAGCAACACCAGAATTAATAAATGTGAAGAAGGTGAGATGTCGGCGCCACGGTGGATTCAGATAATAGTTTTCAGACTGTTCGGCTACGACGGCTTTTCTCCAGCTTGGTGCTAGGATGGCAGAGGCATTGTGTAGTGTAGGTTGAGCATCATGGCCTCCATACTGACTTCTGTATTTAGTAGCATCTAAGCTTAGAGATATCTTTGGATTCTTGTCTATAAAAACTAGCTAAAGGGTATTTTGTGAGCAAACAGTGAAGCACTGGATAAGAGTGTCTGCTAAAGGCCTTAAATGTAAATGTAGGTGCATGTCAGTACACGTCCCCAGGGGTGCACAAATATTTGCAGACTCTACACTGGTTATGAATAGAGTCTAATTCGATCATCTTTCAGGCGGGCTGGACCTAAAAACGATCCTACCATCTCCTTTGAGAACTCGCTGGTCACTCCTTCTACAGAAGCTGGAAGTCTTGGTGTAGTCATGGATGATCGGTTATCGTTCTCAAGTCATGTTGCAAACGTAACTCGGTCCTGCAGATTTCTCCTGTACAACATCCAGAGAATTTGACCCTTCCTCTCTAGAGTGTCACCCAGGTGCTCATTCAGTCTCTCGTCACTTCCAGACTTGACTACTGCAACTCTCTTCTGGCTGGTCCCCCTCTACGCCCCATCAGGCCCCTGCAACTCATCCAGAACATCTTCAACATTCCTAAATTCAGCCATGTCTCTCCACTGCTGCGTTCTCTCTTCACTGGTTCCCTGTAGCTGCTGCCTGCATCAGATTCAGAACCCTGATGCTGGCCTGCAAAGCCAAGAACGGCCCAGCACCTCCGTACACCTCTGTACTGGCAATGGTCAAAAGTCGATCTGCACCAAGAGCCCTTCCAGCTTCAAGTACGGCTCGGCTCGACCAGCCATCCCTCAAAATCCACGGAAGACCAGCGTCCAGGCTTTTTTCTGTCCTGGCACAGAAAGTGGTGGAACGAGCTTCCCCTGGGTGTCCGAACAGTAGAGTCCAACGCTCGCTGTCTTCAAATGCAGACTGAAGACCCTCCTCTTCTGAGAGTACTTGGGTGAATAGCAGAGTACTATGGTTTCCTTATTGACTTGTGTTTAGTAGAGTCTAAACTTAGAGGATCTTTGAATTTTTAGCCTTTTCAAACTAGCTGAGGTTTTTCTTGGGTAAATAGTGAAGCACTTTTGTAAGTCGCTCTGGAGAAGAGCGTCTGCTAAATACCTTAAATGTAAATGTAAATGTTCCAAACTACATCCAAACGTATAATACTGACGGTCTAGTGCTGGTGCTGGTAATCAATGTTTCTTTCCATACTGTAAATAAATGAAGAAAATGACGTATGTAAATTCTTTACCCCGTGGCGTTCCTGATCGCGTCCACAGTCTGATTGTGATCCATTCCGGGGTAACTGAAGGAGGGAGGGATGCCATCACTTGATGTCATTCCCAAACTGGGCAAACACCTCCCCAAAACTGCAGAGAGACACAGAGGGAGCTTGAATGTAGGTCAATAATAATAATAATAATAATAGTAATGATAAACGCAGTGTCACTAATGTGAAGCACCACCATTATAATTCAACTAAAATGTATGGTAGTACTGACCGTGCCCCCTTGTGGAGACTCTTCAGCCCGCTTAACAAAAGATTTGAGGGACTAAGTGGATCAGTAAGTTAGTAAGAGAGTCTGCGAGTCAGTCAGTGAGTGAGTCAGTGACAGTCAGTGAGAGTGAAAGAGTAACCGGCTCAGTGAGAGTCAGTGAGATAGAGATAATAATAATAATAGTAGCTCAGAGTCAATAAGGGAGTCAATGGATCGGTCAGTGAGTGAGTCAGTGACACAGTGCGTCATTCAGTGAGAGTGAATGACCAAGCCAGTAAAACAGTGAGTCAGTCAGTGTGAGTGAATGAGCCAGTGAAATAGATTGATTCAGTGAATGATTCAGTAAGTCATTCAGAGAGAGGGTAAATGAGTGACTAACCAAGTGAAGCAGCAAGTCAGTCAGTGAGAGTGAATGAGTGACTGAGCCAGTGAAACTGAGTTGTTCAGTGAGTGATTCAGTGAGACAGTGAGAGTGAATGAGTGACTGAGCCAGTGAAACTGAGTTGTTCAGTGAGTGATTCAGTGAGACAGTCAGTGAGAGTGAATGAGTGACTGAGCCAGTGAAACTGAGTCGTTCAGTGAGTGATTCAGTGACACAGTGAGAGTGAATGAGTGACTGAGTCAGTGAAACAGTGAGTGATTCAGTGACTCATTCAGCGAGAGTGAATGAGTGACTGATCCAGTGAAACTGAGTCATTCAGTGAGTGATTCAGTGACAGTCAGTGAGAGTGAAGAAGTAACCGGCTCAGTGAGACAGTCAGTGAGACAGTGAGAGTGAATGAGTAACTGGGTCAGTGAGACAGTCAGTGAGACAGTGAGAGTGAATGAGTAACCGGGTCAGTGAGACAGTCAGTGAGACAGTGAGAGTGAATGAGTAACCGGGTCAGTGAGACGGTCAGTGAGACAGTCAGTGAGAGTGAATGAGTGACTGAGCCAGTAAAACGGTGAGTCAGTCAGTGAGTCAATCAGTGACACTGACAAGGTCAGTCAGTGAGTCTCTGAGGTGGTCTCCATGTTATGCAGAACATAAACAAGGCAGAAGTTAGAATCTCTGATGCTCTCCCATAACCCCAAAGACACAACCAGTGAAGCTGCACATCTATACCAAACATTTCTACTGAAAACGAGAGAGAGCGAGAGAGACAACACCTGAGGTGGTGGGGGTGTAGAAGTACGGACACAACTCCTTCTCAATGATCTGTGAAGCTGTCTGAAAGAGATAGAGAGATGATTGATTAAGATAATAAAGAAATACACAGCTGTGGTCAGAAGTGTCCATACACTCATCAAGGGCATGAATGTCAAGAAATATTGAACTCAATGTTTTCATTCCATCAACATGGGGTCAACATTACACATGCAGCACTCTTAATATCTGGTTAAATGGCTTCTGGTCGATGCCTCTGGTAGCCATCAACAAGCTTGTGTCAGAATTCTGGTTGGAGATTTGACTCTTCTTGGCAGAACAGTTAGACTTCTATTACACGTGTTGGTTTCCTGTTACAGACCCAAGTTCAAAGCACAGTCCTCATATTTTCGATTGGCCCGAGAGGGTCATTCTCTTGTTGGAACACCCAACTGTGTACAGGTTCATCATCTAGTTTTATGAAGAACTCTGAGGAAGTCCTGTTTCTTCATTATTCCATTCACTTCATGTAATTTATCAATTCCAGTGGCAACAAAACAGCCCCAGAGCATGACACTACCACCACCATGCTTAACAGTCAGTACAGTGTTCTTCCAAGCATCTTTGTCTCATCTGACCATAAAAGGTGTTCTCTGACCATTGAGGGTGGTATTTTTGGAGCGGGTGCTTCTTTCTTGGACGGCAGCCTCTCAGTCGATGGCGATGTAAAACTGATACTGGTGTTCCAGGAGTTTCAAGTTCATGGCAGGCCTGATCCTTAGACAACAGTCTCTAAACCAATACCCTTACAGCAGAGCATGACAGTTTGGGTCTTTTTCCAGACCATGGCCCAATAACTTGTATTTATGTACAGCTGTTTGAACGGATGATCTTGGAATCTGCAGTTGCTCCTTGGACTTTTCTGTTGTACCGCGTGTTGGTCAATCCAAAGAGCGTCATGATCACCATCAGGAAGTGAAAAGGGCTTGGCCAGTTTAAAGACATTATGGAACTGGAAAGTATATGGACATTTGTGACCCCAAACACCTGAACCTGTGACAATTTCTAGTTAGTTTTTATTAAAGGTGTATGATGTCACTCTTTTAGCTCATTTATAAAATCACTGAAAGCCCAATACTGGCATGACCTTCAACATGAGTGTATGACAACTTCCCACCACCACTAAAATAATATGAAATATTAAATTGTGGTTAATATTTAAAAAGTACACCAACATACGAGATTGGTTTTGCTGAGGTCGAAGGATGGCACACAGAGCTCCTGATTAAAATAGAGAGACACATTGGCGTTTGGGAGGTATGCTGCAGGATTCAACGCCCAGAAATCTGATGGACACGATTTCACACAGATCTAGAGAGAGAGAGAGAGAGAGAGAGAGAGAGAGAGAGAGAGAGAGAGAGAGAGAGAGAGAGAGAGAGAGAGAGAGAGAGGAGAAGAGAAGTAGGTATTGTGATATACACTGAGGTGGAGCTACAGTCTCTCATTAGGGTGAATATTAATAACACTCTAAATGTAGGTATTGTGATATACACTGAGGAGGTGGAGCTCCAGTCTCTCATTAGGGTGAATATAAATAACACTCTAAATGTAGGTATTGTGATATACACTGAGGAGGTGGAGCTACAGTCTCTCATTAGGGTGGATATTAATAACACACTCTAGATGTAGGTATTGTGATATACACTGAGGAGGTGGAGCTCCAGTCTCTCATTAGGGTGGATATTAATAACACTCTAGATGTAGGTATTGTGATATACACTGAGGAGGTGGAGCTCCAGTCTCTCATTAGGGTGAATATTAATAACACTCTAAATGTAGGTATTGTGATATACACTGAGGAGGTGGAGCTACAGTCTCTCATTAGGGTGAATATTAATAACACTCTAAATGTAGGTATTGTGATATACACTGAGGAGGTGGAGCTACAGTCTCTCATTAGGGTGGATATTAATAACACACTCTAGATGTAGGTATTGTGATATACACTGAGGAGGTGGAGCTCCAGTCTCTCATTAGGGTGGATATTAATAACACTCTAGATGTAGGTATTGTGATATACACTGAGGAGGTGGAGCTCCAGTCTCTCATTAGGGTGAATATTAATAACGCTCTAAATGTATAGCATTACTATAACTTCCTACACTGTTTTTTACTGTATAGATACATATACCGGTGTGTGTTACCTGAGTGGTGGGACACTGCAGACCCTGCAGTGCTGCAGCCATGAGGTTGGTGGCAGTAGCACATTGGAGGATATTGAAGTAAAACACATTGGGCTTATCTCTGAGAGAGAGAGAGAGAGAGAGAGAGAGGCAGAGAGAGAGAGAGAGAGAGAGAGAGAGAGAGAGAGAGAGAGAGAGAGAGAGAGACATTTGCTGAAAAATGCAAATAATAATAACCATATTCTCCATTTGCATGTGTACAGGGTGTGTGTCTGTGTGTATGTGTGTGCTTACTGGTTGGGTGTGATGCCACAGAACATGCCGGTGGAGTTGCGGGGGTACAGCACATGGCGGGGGTCTCCATACAGCCAAGCTAAAACCACAAATATGGAGATTTGTGTTTAGGTGGGGAACAAAAATTAGATCCAGACCTCTGAACCTCTCAGAGCTCCCCCGCAGAAAACGGTCACACCAAATGGTTATCAGAATCTATCAATCATTTTTCTATAAAACACTGATCAGCCATAACATTAGAACCATTGCCCAATACTGAGTAGATCCCCCTTTGTGCCATCACAACAGATCTGATCATTGACCTCTGAAGGTGTCCTGTGATATCTAGCACCAGGACGTGAGCAGGAGATCCTTCAAGTCCTGTAAGTTGTGAGGTGGGTGTTGCCGGTTCACAGGCTGTCCTTCCTTGGACCACTTTTGGTGGGTACTGACCACTGGGAACACCCCCACAAGATTTGATGGAGCATATCTGATACCTCAGACACTGTTTTTTAATTGTATAACATTAAAATGATGGAGGGATACGTGAGAAAATCGTTCCCCACTATTTACCATTATTATCACTGTATATGGCACTCAGAAGACATGTGTAGGTTCACCGGTGAATTTGGATAGTACATCAAATATATGTGGGTTGTAGTCATGGCAACATGACAGGCCTGGTTACATTTACCACCACGTCCTTCCTAATCTGTAATAGTGTGCTTGGATTAGTGCAATAGTAGTCGTTCAGTAAGCGTTCAAACACAAATTGTGTGGCCAAAATGCTCCCATAGAAAAGCACTGAAATGTGTCCGTAAACTTTAACCAAAAGTTCAGGCTTCTTTCCAAAGCACATTTTCCGAGCTACAACCTCTAAATTTGGTACAAACGTAGAACTGATCGTGTAGTTTTAATAGTGTATATATTGTATAGTGTTTTTTTTATACCGATCTGGCTTATCATAGTACAAATGTGTTATTAGTCATGGCGACTGATGCCCGATTCTATTCTAGGCCCGAAATCTGAGTTGTGAAGTTAAGCATAATTTTAAAACAACCCACACATAGTTTATTATCTCAATCATTTAATTATGGAGGAATTATGAAGATTTGGTGAACTTCCCCTTTAAAAAATCACATTGGTGCAACAGACTGTATAAAACAAGGCTGACCTACAGGACCGTCAACACACTCCTGACTTTCTAAAGTGGTTTTAGCTTCTCTTAAGTAAAGTGTGTGTACTTTCGAAAGATGGTTAGAGAAGTTGACCGTTGAACTCTTGCAATAACACACTCAATGGACTGTGACTGCTCTGTGTGTGTGTGTGTGTGTGAGCGAGAACAAACATTCCCTTATGATAGTAAAATAATAAGGAAGTATTTTTTCCAACGTAATGGTTACATTAACAGGAAACTGCGTTAGTGTGTGTCCTCAAGATAAAGAACACCACAAACAGAAGCCTGTTCTCCTTTAACCAAATTAGCATCTTCACAAAGACTCAGACCACATTAACACCACCAATCTCGAATGTAGTCCATCAACCAAGTCTGAAGTTTGGTGTCAATGTCGCGAACAAGCAAAGGAAGCTACTGTACACCAATTAGCATAGTGCTAACGGAGTTATCAATTAACACAGACTAAGGTACATTAGCATTAGCTAAAAGCAGTGACCGCAGCCATGGTCCACCCAAAATGTCCACTTAAATTTACTTCATTATTATTAAATCAAACAAAACACTCATTTAAAAGCACACTGGCTGAATATGACACCGATCATCCATAACATTAGTACCACTGATGAAAGACGTGAAAATCGGCATCTACAGTTTTTTCATCTGTCAAGGGTTGGGATCTACATATTAGGCAGGAAGTAAACGGCCAGTTCTTGAAGGGGATGAAGGTGTTAAAATCTGAGCCACTCCGGTATTCCCGGTATGCAAAGCGGTTTAAGAAAGAACCTAAGAAAAGGTGACCGGGTCATGGGCACCTAAGGCTCACTGAGGAGATCCATGCAGGTCCCACCCACCTCACAACTTACAGGACTTAAAGGATCTGCTGCTAAATGTTAGTCTTGGTGCCAGAAACCACAGAAAACCTTCACAGGTCTTGTGGAGTCCATAGTCAGATCTCCTTACATTTATGGTATTTAGCTGACGCTCTTATCCAGAGCGACTTACAAGGTTACTTGTATTACAGATGTGGGTCAGTGTAGTGTTAGGAGTCTTGCCCAAGGACTATTGGTGTAGCACAGCACAGTCACCCAGACCGGGAATCGAACCCGGGGACCTACTCAATAATAGGCAGGTGGTATTAATGCTATGGCTGATCAGTGTATGTGAGGTTGCGTTTGACATCTACCAACAGAACCCCAATTCAGACAGTCTTCATAACTCTCAGGTTATTAAGTGTCAGACCCACCAGAGCTGTTCATCATAATAATAATAATAATAATAACAATAATAAATCACATTATTATTATTATTATTATATTATTATTAACAACAACAACAATAACCATCATTATTATTATTGGTGTTATAATAATAACAACAACAACAACAACAATGGTTATTGTCATTATTATTGTTAATAATAATCACCATATTGTTAATAATAATAATAATAATAATAATAAACAACTACAACAACAATAAAAACAACGTTTATTATTATTAACAACAACTAAGCAAGCCGTATTTTGTCACTGTCCTGCAAAAACCCTGTACCTCATTTCTTGCCATTTTTGAAACTGACATAATATGAATCTGGCAGTTATTCTTTATGTTGTGTCCAAATTTAACATAATCAATCGACCAATGGAAAAGCGCCAAAATTACCTGGAATAAAATCTTTTCCATTAAAAGTTAAGAAAGCTTTTCCTACTCCTGTTAATATTGCTGTTTCGGAGATCCAAGGTTTTTGCATGACAGCGTCAGTGTGATAGTCTATATAATTGGAGTTCGAGTGGGGCGGTCAAGTAAGAGATCATCAAACATGAGTCAACTATACTGTAAAAAGAGAGACTGTAGGTTCTTACCCAGAATTCCCACCACCATGTACCCAGTAATGACCAGCATGAACAGCACACAGCAGATGATGTCAGTGCAGCTCCTGCAGGACAACAATTTATGGGGTACATGTTAGAACACACACCAACACACACACACCAACACACACACACCAACACACACACACACCCTGCACATGCAACAATACTGACCTATTATGAATTGGTCCATTGAAAGTTGGATCATACTGGGCAGCGGTACCTGAAAGACAAATGCTGGTTATTATTGCGCACAGTCTACAGTGTCGTTATTATTGCGCACAGTCTACAGTGTCGTTATTATTGCGCACAGTCTACAGTGTCGTTATTATTGCGCACAGTCTACAGTGTCGTTATTACTGCGCACAGTCTACAGTGTCGTTATTACTGCGCAGTCTACATTGCACAGTCTACAGTGTCGTTATTACTGCGCACAGTCTACAGTGTCGTTATTACTGTGCACAGTCTACAGTGTCGTTATTACTGCGCAGTCTACATTGCACAGTCTACAGTGTCGTTATTACTGCGCACAGTCTACAGTGTCATTATTGCACAGTCTACATTGCACAGTCTACAGTGTCGTCATTACTGCGCACAGTCTACAGTGTCATCATTACTGCGCAGTCTACAGTGTCGTTATTATTGCACAGTCTACATTGCACAGTCTACAGTGTCGTCATTACTGCGCACAGTCTACAGTGTCATCATTACTGCGCAGTCTACAGTGTCGTTATTATTGCACAGTCTACATTGCACAGTCTACAGTGTCGTTATTACTGCGCACAGTCTACAGTGTCGTTATTACTGTGCACAGTCTACAGTGTCGTTATTACTGCGCAGTCTACATTGCACAGTCTACAGTGTCGTTATTACTGCGCACAGTCTACAGTGTCGTTATTACTGCGCACAGTCTACAGTGTCGTTATTATTGCACAGTCTACATTGCACAGTCTACAGTGTCGTTATTACTGCGCACAGTCTACAGTGTCGTTATTACTGCGCAGTCTACAGTGTCGTCATTACTGCGCACAGTCTACATTGCACAGTCTACAGTGTCCTCATTATTGCGCAGAGTCTACAGTGTCGTTATTACTGCGCACAGTCTACATTGCACAGTCTACAGTGTCCTCATTATTGCGCAGAGTCTACAGTGTCCTCATTATTGCGCACAGTCTACAGTGTCATCATTACTGCGCACAGTCTAGTGTCGTCATTACTGCACACAGTCTACAGTGTCGTTATTATTGCGCACAGTCTACAGTGTCCTCATTACTGCGCACAGTCTACAGTGTCATCATTACTGCGCACAGTCTACAGTGTCGTTATTATTGCGCACAGTCTACAGTGTCGTTATTATTGCGCACAGTCTACAGTGTCCTCATTACTGCGCACAGTCTACAGTGTCGTTATTATTGCGCACAGTCTACAGTGTCCTCATTACTGCGCACAGTCTACAGTGTCGTTATTATTGCGCACAGTCTACAGTGTCCTCATTACTGCGCACAGTCTACAGTGTCGTTATTATTGCGCACAGTCTACAGTGTCGTTATTATTGCGCACAGTAAAGACACTGCAGTGGCACATCCATCCATCCTAAAACATCGGCTCTTTTATGTGTTTACTCTTGGTGTTTGTATTCCCATCTGTTAAACCAGCTCAGCAGGAACCGAACCCTTCAACACATTCATCCTGCTGAAGCTGACGTGTACTAAAAGCCCTAAGTCTACTAAAATAATCAGCTGATTAAACATTGCAGTTCACTAAAGGCTGAACACCGTTCACACCAGAGCAGGACAGCAGGTCTACAACACTCACTGTGCCTACCTGTAAAACTCTATATAACATTAGAATAAACCCCAATAGAGTTCCTTACAGGTAGACACACTCATTGACCACTGACTTTATGTTTATTTGGGTTTATTCTAATGTTATATAGAGTTTTACAGGTAGACACTCTCACTGACCACTGACTTTATGTTTATTTGAGTTTATTCTAATGTTATATAGAGTTTTATAGGTAGACACACTCATTGACCACTGACTTTATGTTTATTTGGGTTTATTCTAATGTTATATAGAGTTTTACAGGTAGACACTCTCACTGACCACTGACTTTATGTTTATTTGAGTTTATTCTAATGTTATATAGAGTTTTACAGGTAGACACTCTCACTGACCACTGGCTTTATGTTTATTTGGGTTTATTCTAATGTTATATAGAGTTTTACAGGTAGACACTCTCACTGACCACTGACTTTATGTTTATTTGGGTTTATTCTAATGTTATATAGACTCAATTACAGGTACATAAAGTCAGTGGTCATATACTGATATGTTGTTCATCACTGCACATACTCGTGACTCGCTCGCCCACTGAGAGTTTACATTTGTCCATGGCCTCCATAGACCCACTGCTTAGCAACCATGATGCTTTTGCTATTTTTTATTTTTGAGAGAGAGAGAGAGAGAGAGAGAGAGAGACTTTTTTTGATCTGTGATTTCTTTAATGCTCTCTTTTCACATCAGTTGCAGGGATCCTGACTTCCTAAAGAACATTGAGGATGTAGACAGTCTTATTTTAGAGCAGGCTGTACGGCAGGGTCAGAGGGACTCCCGTATGGTTCAGCACTCTGAGGATGAACAGTCGACTAAGTCACTAAGTCAAGACCTCGGCACCAGCAATGCACTCACTGTCAGGCAGAAATTTCCTCTATCAGACCATAACCAAATGAATGTATCTCTCAAACTGCAGGGGCACTGACAGGAATGTTGGGCTCTATGAAAAGATATTAAACTGGGCCCCACAACTCAGTCACAGGACCTTAGAATCGTCCCGACCCCCAGAACAACAGAGATATCAGCAAATTCTGGAAGCTGAAGATGAATAGTTTAAAATATCATGTGGTCACTTAACCATTAACAGTAACAGAAATATGGAAGCCAGGAAAATGTGTGTGTAATATATACATACATATACATATATATATACACACACACACACACACACACACACACACACACACACACACACACAAACAGTGACAATATCACACCAACAAAGCTACTGCCAATCTGAATCTCAAGGGTGAGAGAGATTATGTGTGTGTGTGTGTGTGTGTGAGAGAGAGCATGAGAGAGTGAGAGAGAGAGAGTGAGAGAGAGAGAGTGTGTATATTAGCATAGTGATTTGAATGCAGTTTGAATAGAGCTTATAGAGTAAGGTGAGCGGCCCCTCCTCTCAGACCCTCGGGGTGAAAACCTCGGGCTGTACTGTGAAAGACTGCGTTTATTCAGGAGGAGCTGCCCCACCATGCCGGGTGTCTCAGTAACCTGCTCTTCAAGCTGAACGGTCTCCAAGATCGGTTTCCTTCACTTCCTCCACAGCACACTCATAACAGAACGCACGGCAACAGACAAGAATATATTACACAAACAAATCTTACAAATATGAGTAAACATGGTCAGAACTCGGCAGCGTGAATGCCACTAAAACACAAAAACGGGAAAGCGCGACTGCTGTGCGTCTGACTGACTGATCAGATTCAGCAGGAGCTCAGAGCTCTCCTTTTATAGACTGCTGAAAGCTAAAGAGGAGAGAAACAGCTGGATTCCAGGCCCTGAAACATGTAGGAGCTCACTGAGTGGTGGAAAAAACCCAAGCCCAACATAGCTGTGAGTTTAGCGACATGCTAAGTTCAAGGAGGAGGAAAAGCCAGCAATGATGGATGAGCCAGTCTGGCAAATGAGCCTGAAAACAGTGGAAAACACTTGACTAAGACCGTTCACTCGACTCTGAGCTCTCAGATTTGAGGTGGGATTTGAGTCTCACACATTGCTGGTTCACCGTTGGTTCTTTAGTAATGGGGATGGATCGCTGTTGAGTCCAGCTGTCCGGCCGTCGCCCGTTTCATTCCCGGTTTAGATGTTTTCCCTAACAGACGCTGCAGCTGTGCTGCTGAATGTTTTAACACTCAGTCCGACTAAAGGGGGCTTGGGAAGGGGACGTCAGTGTATACCCTCTATAAAGACTAACTGGTCCTCTGAATGGGAGGGGGGGGGTTGGGGGATCAACAACAATAACAAAAAAACACCTTCTCCACCTTACACACACACACCCACCCACACCAAATCCCATCTGAGAAACCAGTTCCACCAGGTCATTACATTCTGAACTACAGCCAGATCATATTACACAGAATTACCATAGAGAGCAAGAGCGCGAGAGGGGGAGAGAGAGAGAGCGCGAGAGAGCTGTCTCACTAGGCAGGTCTATCTACATTTTTACTGTCCAGGAGATCTTTAATGCGCTCCTTCCACATCAGTCATGGACTCAGCAGACAGTCTGACCTCCTGAAGAGCACCGAGGATAAAAAATCCTAAATATTTTAACAAAAACATGGTGACAAAAAGAGCAGAGAGAGTAAAATAAAAAATGACAATTAAAAATACCTTTAGAAATACTGCTAAATGGTTTCATTAGTTTATTAATGCTATTTATTGGTAATAACCACCTTATAAATGATCAATATGCAGTTTGAACACAAATAAAAAGGCCAACAGGGAGCGGTCTCTCAGCAGTTAAAGCTCAGACGGTGCTGATCTTCCCCATCAAGCCATGTCAAACCTCTCGGCTTCAGCAGATCCACCTCGGCAGGTCACTGTGCCCATTTATTAAGGGCTTATTAAGGCTTATTAACACCAAATAGGATCTAAATGGCTAAAATTGTCTAAAATGTGAAGCTCAGAATGTAGTTACTTTATATACTATATGGACAAAAGTATTGGGACACCTACTCTTTGTTCATTGTTTCTTCCAAAATCAAGGGTATTAAAAAGAGTTTCTCCTGCTTTTATCGGAGTAACCGTCTCTACTGACCAGGGAAAAAGACTTTCTACTAGATTTTGGAGGAGCATTGCTGTGAGGATTTGATTGATTGCATTCAGTAACAAGCGTGTCAGTGAAGTCACAATGTTGGATGATTACCACCACACCTCAGCCCCAAATCCCCAACTCAACCCAAAGATATTGGATGGGGCACCACTCATCATTCTCGAGAACACAGTACTTCCACTTCTCCACAGCTCAATGCTGGGGGGCTTTATACCCCTCTAGCCCACGCCTGGCATTAGGCAACAGCATGGTGCCAATAGGTTCATGATTATCTGCTACAGAGAGCCCTATTCTATTGGCAGTACTTCTCTACAGGGACTAGACAAGCTGTGTGTGTGTGTGTGTGTGTGTGTGTGCATTTGCACGTCTGTGTCAGCAACGGGTGCAACTTCAAGTAGCTGAATGCATTTATTAGAAGGAGTGTCCACAAACATTTGGACATATAGTGAGATAGTCAGATGATCACTGGTGAGTAATAAGATCCGCTGCTGGTGTTAATCTGCAGTAGGTTATTAACAGATCTCTGCTGAAGCGTGATGGAGAACACACAGTATCCAGGAACAGGATCAGGAACCCGCAACATCTGAGCTGCAACAGTATGGAGAAATATGAGCGTCACTGTTTGAAAAGCAGCAGATCACTGCTGACCTTTTTTATCTATAAGTGAGAAATGATTACTAATTGATGAATAACATTAATTAAGGCAATGAACCATTCCTAAGACCTTTTGTGATCAATATTTGAGCCAGCTACTTTTAGAAGCTCTAAGATCTCGATCCTAAAGAAAGGAAAAGGAAAAACCTATATAAACAGCCTGTTGTCGCAGTTCTTCTGGGTGTGTGTTGTGTGTGTGCCCATGTCCCTGTAGATCTTTGACCGTGACGTTCAGCAGAATCATTATTCTGAGCTCTAAAACTGTTTATATGACTGCGCAGTCACTGAGGAGTCATTTCCCTTCAGTGAATCCACCCAGATCACAAGTTACTGAACTACTAAACACTGAGTCAGGAGACACACACACACACACACACACACACACACACACACACACACACACACACACACAGAGCGTTACCCTCTAAACCCTTCAACAGCACACAGATCTAACAGACAGTAGAGTAATCTGCAACCTTAGCTAGAAGGGTACAGCCATGGCCAAAATACTGGCACCCCTGCACTTCCTTCAGAAGATGCACCACTTCTCTCAGAGCAGTGCTGCTAGTTCGGCTTACCCATGTTTACTGGTGACACTAACTGCATCAAGAAATCCGAAGACCAGATACAAAAGAACGTCAGAGCGCAGTGTAGGGCCCAGTGTCAGAAAGCTGGGTCTCTGTCAGAGGTTATGGGTCACTCAGCAGGACAATGACCTAAAGCACACCTCAAAAAGCACCCAGAAATGAAGTGGAAGTGGAGTCCAGGTCTAAATCCTACAGAATTTCTCCTGGAGAGGCCTCAAAACAGCCATTGGGTGAAGTAGGGTTGCCAACCGTCTCATATAGCAACAGGACGTGCTTTGGTTCATATTTTTGGGGGGTAAATTTTTCCCCTTTTTCTCCCAAGTTGGGACTGCCAGATAACCCATGTGACTCTAGGATGCTCAGGACTTGAACTCTGAAACATGCGGCATCCCCCTGCAGCCGACACAAATGGTGGGAAGCGGCAGGTCCCCGGCTCCCTGTGCTGGCCAACGTCGCTTTAAGAGTGATGAAGGTAGAGAGCACCATCTACCCACCTGGACCTCAGTACGGCCAACTGTGCTCTCTCTGACTCCGGTCACTGATGGCAAAGTGGCATGGCTCGAGATTCAACTCCTGGGCCATAGTGGCAGCACACTAGACGGTGCTGAGTCACTCAGAGCCCGGATTCATAATGATCTACTGCCAGATAATAAACCTTTGACTTTTAAACAATCTGAAGAAAGTGTCGTTTTTAATCCGGACAAATCTGATGGGCTTTTGGGGGGGGGGGGTGAATACTTCGGCACGGCACTGGAGCTGTATGTGTACTCAGAGCCAACATAATCAAACAATTAACTGATAAACCTCACCCAGGTCTTTCTTATCAGAGAGGGAATGTGTACGCAGTCTCGTTATCAATGAGCAAAACTGATTAAGCATTTGAGGAAAATAAGCAGCATCTTCTCCTTCAATAGGTCAACAGCTCAACCGTACCTGACCACTCCCACTCAAAACAACAGTGGTTTCTGACACTGTACGACTCCCTGTTTTCTTTAAACATGGCAGAAGTCCATGGCAGAGCTGAACACAGCAGCAGCATCTTCAAACCTTGAGTCCCAGTTTCACCAAAGTTCTGAGAAGATCTGGGGTCTAAAACATCATTAAATCATCAATCACATCATTACAATGGTTTAGGGATACATGCACTTTTTGTCAGATTTGCCACCATTTCACCATCAACTGTCTATAAATAATGCTCAGTAGATACATGCAAGTTCACTCGTGGATTTGGATAGTAAATATAATGGCTATATTGGCATTGTAGTCATGGTGTAGTCACATCTGGTTGCCACCACTGTAAAGAAATACAAAGTTTCTCTTCAAGGAAGAACCACGTCAAACCCTGAACCATGCAGAAATGACTAGACATTCCCCAATAATAAATAAATAATAAATAATATTGCAATTGCTTTTTTAATTCTTATTTATATTGTGTATATAGTGTAAATTATTTATCCACATTTTTTTTTCTTGCTATCCCTTTCTGCTGTGACACTGAGAATTTCCCCACTGTGGGACTAATAAAGGATTATCTCATCTTATCTTATGTCATAGAACCATATAAAGCTCATATGTAACTGCAAGCAATTTAGTTAATATGTGATCAACCTCAGAACCGTAGTCTGATATGCCGTCTATTATTAGTATCCAGGTCCATTAATATGTAATCAGTGTCTGGAAATACTGCAGGTCTAATCAGACTGTGTTTACATATGAAATATGGGACAATACAGGCATTTATTATATTTAGCAAACAGCTGAAAAAAAGTACGGCCAATTGTGCTCTATCGGACTCCGGTCACTGATGGCATGGCTCAAGACTCGACCCCCGGGTTCTTGTGGCAGCACACTAGACCACTGAGCCAAACATATCTAATGGGCTTTTGGGGGGGGGGGGGTGAATACTTTTGCACGGCACTGGAGCTGTAGGTGTACTCAGAGTCAACATAATTAAACAATTAGCTTGATTAGCTGGATTATATCAACACAGGCATTTAGTATATTTACCAAACAGCTGAAATCAAGAGAGCTGATCTAGAGTCAGCTTTTGAAGGTGTTGGTTACGAGTCCACAACACTGGAGACACAACGTCCTGTACGTTTGTATCTAATCCATCAATCAATCTTATCAGAGAGTTCCTGAACAAATCTGGAAATACAGAACTCTAAGAAACGCACCGGGTAGAGAGGAGTAGAGGTTTAGCCCAAATACTGATCTGACAGTTTTACTGGTGTTTAAAGCACAGACTGAAGCTCTTTTGAACTAAAGGTAGTTTCAACACCTGAAAGGTTGTGCTGACGAGATCAGACATCACTACAAAGGGACATAATGAGTGGCCTGTGGGTTTCCCATCAAGCCCGGTCAGCATCTTCTCCTTCAATAGGTCAACAGCTCAACCGTACCTGACCACTCCCACTCAAAACAACAGTGGTTTCTGACACTGTACGACTCCCTGTTTTCTTTAAACATGGCAGAAGTCCATGGCAGAGCTGAACACAGCAGCAGCATCTTCAAACCTTGAGTCCCAGTTTCACCAAAGTTCTGAGAAGATCTGGGGTCTAAAACATCATTAAATCATCAATCACATCATTACAATGGTGGAGGGATACATGCACTTTTTGTCAGATTTGCCACCATTTCACCATCAACTGTCTATAAATAATGCTCAGTAGATACATGCAAGTTCACTCGTGGATTTGGATAGTAAATATAATGGCTATATTGGCATTGTAGTCATGGTGTAGTCACATCTGGTTGCCACCACTGTAAAGAAATACAAAGTTTCTCTTCAAGGAAGAACCATGTCAAACCCTGAACCATGCAGAAATGACTAGACATTCCCCAATAATAAATAAATAATAAATAATATTGCTATTGCTTTTTTAATTCTTATTTATATTGTGTATATAGTGTAAATTATTTATCTACATTTTTTTTCTTGCTATCCCTTTCTGCTGTGACACTGAGAATTTCCCCACTGTGGGACTAATAAAGGATTATCTCATCTTATCTTATGTCATAGAACCATATAAAGCTCATATGTAACTGCAAGCAATTTAGTTAATATGTGATCAACCTCAGAACCGTAGTCTGATATGCCGTCTAATATTAGTATCCAGGTCCATTAATATGTAATCAGTGTCTGGAAATACTGCAGGTCTAATCAGACTGTTTACATATGAAATATGGGACAATACAGGCATTTATTATATTTAGCAAACAGCTGAAAAAAAGTACGGCCAATTGTGCTCTATCGGACTCCGGTCACTGATGGCATGGCTCAGGACTCGACCCCCGGGTTCTTGTGGCAGCACACTAGACCACTGAGCCAAAAATATCTGATGGGCTTTTGGGGGGCACTGGAGCTGTAGGTGTACTCAGAGTCAACATAATTAAACAATTAGCTTGATTAGCTGGATTATATCAACACAGGCATTTAGTATATTTACCAAACAGCTGAAATCAAGAGAGCTGATCTAGAGTCAGCTTTTGAAGGTGTTGGTTACGAGTCCACAACACTGGAGACACAACGTCCTGTACATTTGTATCTAATCAATCAATCAATCTTATCAGAGAGTTCCTGAACAAATCTGGAAATACAGAACTCTAAGAAACGCACCGGGTAGAGAGGAGTAGAGGTTTAGCCCAAATACTGATCTGACAGTTTTACTGGTGTTTAAAGCACAGACTGAAGCTCTTTTGAACTAAAGGTAGTTTAAACACCTGAAAGGTTGTGCTGACGAGATCAGACATCACTACAAAGGGACATAATGAGTGACCTGTGGGTTTCCCATCAAGCCCGGTCACTAATAAAAGCCCGCTGAGTGAAGCAGTCGTCTAAGTGTCGGCTCTATTACTGGTCACCAGTTCAATTGTTGGTGTTGCCACAGTCATCCGTTTCGGGAGGTTAGCGTGTTGAGCTCCAGTGGTGCTCAGTGTGAGGCATGATGGAGCCTCACGTGACTTTGAGGAAGACCATGCTAGTCTTCATCCTCTAGGGGAAGTCCTAGATAGTAGGAGGAACCGGAAATGACTAAACTGGGGAGAATACTGGGGAACACTAGTTATGGACTAAACTGATGTATGAATGGTAAAGCACCAGTGGAAGTTGCTTTAGTCTAGGCTTAGCCTTGGTCTTGGTCTAGGAAATGAGCTCCAAATAAACGACAAACAAAGAAGGGTTGCTATGGTTACCAGCAATCAAAACCACACCCTTAGATACACTGTTAAAGTAATCCTTCTTCAGCAGAGCCCTGCAAACATTAACCTGTCTACTAACCACATGCTGTGACACACACACACACACACACACACACACACACACACACACACACACACACACACACACACACACACACACACACGTCCCCTCCCAATCAGGTCAAGCCTCCAGGAAACACGTCCAGCATGAACACAGGAGAACATGAGCAGGAAAATCCACTCTCTCCACGGCACGAACATAAAACTCCACTGCACAGCCAATTACAATCTTTATTTCAGAAGGGGGTGGGACAACAGAGGCAGAACCAATCAGAACCTTCATTTCGAGGAAGGGCGTGATTTCTCCCAAACAGTGGAACAGTCAAATGCAGAGTCTAAAACGCGGTCTAGGGACCACACCGGTCCCGGAAAACCCAGTCTAGGGACCAACCCTGCTCTGAGACACACTGTCCAGAAACGCATTCTAGCAACTATACCCATCCTGGGATACAGTCTAGGGACCAAAACATGTCCAAAAATGCATTCTAGCCACCCCAATTGTCCCAGAAAACACAGTCTAGGGACCCGCCCTGTCCTGGAAAATACAGTCTAGAGATCAAACCTGTCCCAAAAACGCATTCTAGCAATCAAACCTGTCCCGGAAAATGCGGTCTAGAGACCACACCTATCCTGGAAATGCAGTCGAGGGACCACACCTGTCCCGGAAAACGCGGCCGAGGGACCACACCTGTCCCGGAAAACGCGGCCGAGGGACCAACCCTGTGCCGGAAAACTCAGTCTAGGGACCAACCCTGTGCCGGAAAACTCAGTCTAGGGACCAACCCTGTGCCGGAAAACCCAGTCTAGGGACCAACCCTGTGCCGGAAAACTCAGTCTAGGGACCAACCCTGTGCCGGAAAACCCAGTCTAGAGACTATACCTGTCCTGGGACACAGCTTAGCGACCAAAACTGTCCAAAAACGCCTTCTAGCCACCACACTTGTCCTGGAAAATACAGTCTAGAGATCAAACCTGTCCCAAGAACACAGTCAAGAGACCAAAACCTAAACAGAGTTGGACAAACAAGTGAAATGAGAAAAACAGAGAAGAACTTTAACAATTTACTACAATATAAGATTTGATGAGACGTGAATAAGATTAATAAATGAATTAACGACACGTAAAAGACAACAGATACTGAACCTACGGGAAGAGAGAGGACTTAGCCTCCTCCTTCCTTTATTACACAATAAAGAGCCTAGCTGTCTATCGCTTTACGACTTCTAGTTTTGTCCACAGAAACTGTTGCAAACAATTACAGGATGGATTTCAGGAAATATCACTGCATTCCTTCTGTACATCAGTCCGAGGCCTACAAGGAAGAGCACAGTGAGAAGGGGTGGAACCAATGCTTTTTCTGATTTACATGCCAAAGTAGACGAGAGCAGGGCGAATGTGCGAATCTGCTGGTCCACATCTCTTCAGTTCACATGCCCTACTTTTCTCTGTGTTACCAAAACACAGCGGCACTGAGGGACCAATACACTCACCATTAATCCTTCAGAACCACCAACGTCCAGCAATGCACGGCGATAAGAGGCCTATTTACAGAACAGTGACTTTGCCAGGCCTGAACTGTTCTGGGCAACCGCAGCAATGCAGAAAAGGTAGAGGTGTTTTCTCTCGTCAGGAAATCAAGAGCTGAGTAGTAGCTAGCAACACTTACACAGAATTATCTGCATCATTAAACACTCTGGATGGAAATAAAGTCATCCAGTGGTTATGAATACACTGCCTGAGGCCTGAGACTCTGTTTTACCATAGTTTTGACAGGATTTGGGTCTAAAACGTCTTTTTAAAATCACCTAACAGTAAAGTAGTGACGGATGGATACTGCAGATTGAACGCTCCACAAACAGCTGGGAAGACTCGTGTAGGATCACTGATGGGATCACTGGTGGGTTTGGATAGTAAATATAATGGCTGTATTTGTGTTGTAGCCAATGCGGCAGTCAACTGGTTCCACTCACCACACAAAGAAACCTGAGCCTGGAAGTTTCTCTTCAACATCTACCTCCTCGTGCTTCCACTCACTGGCCACTTTATTAGAAACATCTACCTCCTCGTGCTTCCACTCACTGGCCACTTTATTAGAAACACCTACCTCCTCATGCTTCCACTCACTGGCCACTTTATTAGAAACATCTACCTCCTCGTGCTTCCACTCACTGGCCACTTTATTAGAAACACCTACCTCATGCTTGAACTATCTGGCCACTTTATTAGAAACATCTACCTCCTCGTGCTTCCACTCACTGGCCACTTTATTAGAAACACCTACCTCATGCTTGAACTATCTGGCCACTTTATTAGAAACATCTACCTCCTCGTGCTTCCACTCACTGGCCACTTTATTAGAAACACCTACCTCCTCGTGCTTCCACTCACTGGCCACTTTATTAGAAACACCTACCTCATGCTTCCATTCACTGGCCACTTTATTAGAAACATCTACCTCCTCGTGCTTCCACTCACTGGCCACTTTATTAGAAACATCTACCTCCTCGTGCTTCCACTCACTGGCCACTTTATTAGAAACACCTACCTCCTCATGCTTCCACTCACTGGCCACTTTATTAGAAACATCTACCTCCTCGTGCTTCCACTCACTGGCCACTTTATTAGAAACACCTACCTCATGCTTGAACTATCTGGCCACTTTATTAGAAACATCTACCTCCTCGTGCTTCCACTCACTGGCCACTTTATTAGAAACACCTACCTCATGCTTGAACTATCTGGCCACTTTATTAGAAACATCTACCTCCTCGTGCTTCCACTCACTGGCCACTTTATTAGAAACATCTACCTCCTCGTGCTTCCACTCACTGGCCACTTTATTAGAAACACCTACCTCCTCATGCTTCCACTCACTGGCCACTTTATTAGAAACATCTACCTCCTCGTGCTTCCACTCACTGGCCACTTTATTAGAAACACCTACCTCATGCTTGAACTATCTGGCCACTTTATTAGAAACATCTACCTCCTCGTGCTTCCACTCACTGGCCACTTTATTAGAAACACCTACCTCATGCTTGAACTATCTGGCCACTTTATTAGAAACATCTACCTCCTCGTGCTTCCACTCACTGGCCACTTTATTAGAAACACCTACCTCCTCGTGCTTCCACTCACTGGCCACTTTATTAGAAACACCTACCTCATGCTTCCATTCACTGGCCACTTTATTAGAAACATCTACCTCCTCGTGCTTCCACTCACTGGCCACTTTATTAGAAACATCTACCTCCTCGTGCTTCCACTCACTGGCCACTTTATTAGAAACATCTACCTCCTTGTGCTTCCACTCACTGGCCACTTTATTAGAAACATCTTCCTCCTCGTGCTTCCACTCACTGGCCACTTTATTGGAAACATCTACCTCCTCGTGCTTCCACTCACTGGCCACTTTATTAGAAACATCTACCTCCTCGTGCTTCCACTCACTGGCCACTTTATTAGAAACATCTACCTCCTCGTGCTTCCACTCACTGGCCACTTTATTGGAAACATCTACCTCATGCTTGAACTCACTGGCCACTTTATTAGAAACATCTACCTCCTCGTGCTTCCACTCACTGGCCACTTTATTAGAAACATCTACCTCCTCGTGCTTCCACTCACTGGCCACTTTATTGGAAACATCTACCTCCTTGTGCTTCCACTCACTGGCCACTTTATTGGAAACACCTACCTCCTCGTGCTTCCACTCACTGGCCACTTTATTAGAAACATCTACCTCCTCGTGCTTCCACTCACTGGCCACTTTATTAGAAACATCTACCTCCTCGTGCTTCCACTCACTGGCACTTTATTGGAAACACCTATCTCCTCGTGCTTCCACTCACTGGCCACTTTATTAGAAACACCTATCTCCTCGTGCTTCCACTCACTGGCCACTTTATTAGAAACACCTACCTCATGCTTGAACTATCTGGCCACTTTATTAGAAACATCTACCTCCTCGTGCTTCCACTCACTGGCCACTTTATTAGAAACACCTACCTCATGCTTGAACTATCTGGCCACTTTATTGGAAACACCTATCTCCTCGTGCTTCCACTCACTGGTCACTTTATTAGAAACACCAACCTCCTTGTGCTTCCACTCACTGGCCACTTTATTAGAAACATCTACCTCCTCGTGCTTCCACTCACTGGCCACTTTATTAGAAACACCTACCTCATGCTTGAACTATCTGGCCACTTTATTAGAAACACCTACCTCCTTGTGCTTCCACTCACTGGTCACTTTATTAGAAACACCAACCTCCTTGTGCTTCCACTCACTGGCCACTTTATTAGAAACCTCTACCTCCTCGTGCTTCCACTCACTGGCCACTTTATTAGAAACATCTACCTCCTCGTGCTTCCACTCACTGGCCACTTTATTGGAAACATCTACCTCCTCGTGCTTCCACTCACTGGCCACTTTATTAGAAACATCTACCTCCTCGTGCTTCCACTCACTGGCCACTTTATTAGAAACATCTACCTCCTCGTGCTTCCACTCACTGGCCACTTTATCAGAAACATCAAGTAAGCATCTCTCACTTTGAGAGATGCTGGTGATGAAGAAGCTCCACTGGAGGTCCAGGAGATGCTCAGTACCGGACATGATCCCTGCTGTTATGATGATGAGAGTGTTGTTACTGCTGGAACCTGCTGGTTTACATGAAAAATCAACCCCACTCCTACCTGAGGACAGATGGATGGTGTGAGCTACTCCACCCGTGTCTGATGGGTAATCTCACACAGGTAAAGGCAGGTGAGTTTCCTGCCTCCACAGCAGGACGTCGCCTCGTGAGCCTGGTTAGTTACCTGAGCAGAGAAATCATCTGACTACGACAAACAAACGCCCCTCAGCCCTCAGCCCTCACTCACCATACTCAGACTCCTGCTCCTCTTTCTTCTTCCCTCCCATTCTGCTTTGGTGAAGAAGACACAGTCCCAAACTCGACCTAGAACCTAGAACCTAGAACTTCACCCTAAAAACCAAAAACCAAACCAGCCCAACCGCTCCCTCGCGTCCACTGAGACTCACTCCTCCAATCTTTTCCTCCTCGCTCCCTCCGTAGCGGTTCCTAGGCTAGTGACGTCACGAGCACCTGCCAGCCGATGATGCTTACCTGGTACTCAAACGCCACGCCCACTTCCACAAACACAACTCACAAGCGCCATCTGGTGTTACAGTGTATGTTTACACTCACCAGCACTCACTGGCCACTTTATTAGAAACACCTACCTCATGCTTTCACTTACTGGCCACTTTATTAGAAACATCTACCTCCTCGTGCTTCCACTTACTGGCCACTTTATTAGAAACACCTACCTCGGGCTTCCACTTACTGGCCACTTTATTAGAAACACCTACCTCATGCTTCCACTTACTGGCCACTTTATTAGAAACACCTACCTCCATGTGCTTCCACTTACTGGCCACTTTATTAGAAACACCTACCTCCATGTGCTTCCACTCACTGGCCACTTTATTAGAAACACCTACCTCATGCTTTCACTTACTGGCCACTTTATTAGAAACATCTACCTCCTCGTGCTTCCACTTACTGGCCACTTTATTAGAAACACCTACCTCGGGCTTCCACTTACTGGCCACTTTATTAGAAACACCTACCACATGCTTTCACTTACTGGCCACTTTATTAGAAACACCTACCTCCATGTGCTTCCACTCACTGGCCACTTTATTAGAAACACCTACCTCATGCTTCCACTTACTGGCCACTTTATTAGAAACACCTACCTCCTTGTTGTTCCACTCACTGGCCACTTTATTAGAAACACCTACCTCCTTATTGTTCCACTCACTGGCCACTTTATTAGAAACACCTACCTCCTTATTGTTCCACTCACTGGCCACTTTATTAGAAACACCTACCTCCTTGTTGTTCCACTCACTGGCCACTTTATTAGAAACCCCTACCTCATGCTTCCACTTACTGGCCACTTTATTAGAAACACCTACCTCCTTGTTGTTCCACTCACTGGCCACTTTATTAGAAACCCCTACCTCATGCTTCCACTCACTGGCCACTTTATTAGAAACACCTACCTCCTTGTTGTTCCACTCACTGGCCACTTTATTAGAAACCCCTACCTCATGCTTCCACTTACTGGCCACTTTATTAGAAACACCCACCTCGTGCTTCCACTCACTGGCCACTTTATTAGAAACACCTACCTCATGCTTTCACTCACTGGCCACTTTATTAGAAACCCCTACCTTATGCTTCCACTCACTGGCCACTTTATTAGAAACACCTACCTCGGGCTTCCACTTACTGGCCACTTTATTAGAAACACCTACCTCATGCTTCCACTTACTGGCCACTTTATTAGAAACACCTACCTCCATGTGCTTCCACTCACTGGCCACTTTATTAGAAACACCTACCTCCTTGTTGTTCCACTCACTGGCCACTTTATTAGAAACCCCTACCTCATGCTTCCACTTACTGGCCACTTTATTAGAAACACCTACCTCGTGCTTCCACGGACTGGCCACTTTATTAGAAACTCCTACCTCATGCTTCCACTTACTGGCCACTTTATTAGAAACACCTACCTCCATGTGCTTCCACTCACTGGCCACTTTATTAGAAACACCTACCTCCATGTGCTTTCACTCACTGGCCACTTTATTAGAAACACCTACCTCCTTGTGGTTTCAATTACTGGCCACTTTATTAGAAACACCTACCTCCATGTGCTTCCACTCACTGGCCACTTTATTAGAAACACCTACCTCCATGTGCTTCCACTCACTGGCCACTTTATTAGAAACACCTACCTCATGCTTCCACTTACTGGCCACTTTATTAGAAACACCTACCTCCATGTGCTTCCACTCACTGGCCACTTTATTAGAAACACCTACCTCCTTGTGGTTTCAATTACTGGCCACTTTATTAGAAACACCTACCTCCTTGTGGTTTCAATTACTGGCCACTTTATTAGAAATACCTACCTCCATGTGCTTCCACTCACTGGCCACTTTATTAGAAACCCCTACCTCATGCTTCCACTTACTGGCCACTTTATTAGAAACACCTACCTCTATGTGCTTCCACTCACTGGCCACTTTATTAGAAACACCTACCTCCATGTGCTTCCACTCACTGGCCACTTTATTAGAAACACCTACCTCCATGTGCTTTCACTCACTGGCCACTTTATTAGAAACACCTACCTTGTGCTTCCACTCACTGGCCACTTTATTAGAAACACCTACCTCATGCTTTCACTCACTGGCCACTTTATTAGAAACACCTACCTCCATGTGCTTCCACTCACTGGCCACTTTATTAGAAACACCTACCTCGTGCTTCCACTCACTGGCCACTTTATTAGAAACACATACCTCCTTGTGCTTCCACTCACTGGCCACTTTATTAGAAACACATACCTCCTTGTGCTTCCACTCACTGGCCACTTTATTAGAAACATCTACCACAGGCTTGAATCACTGGCCACTTTATTAGAAACACCTACCTCATGCTTCCACTCATTGGCCACTTTATTAGAAACACCAAGTAAAAACAAGAATAAATCACAGTTGTATCAAATCATATTTATTAAAACTAATTATGATGAAAAATGTTCAGTCAGACTTAATAATGTTCCCCAACCCACAGTTCAGAGCAGAGAAGAAAACTGAATGGTCCATAAGGATGAGCTGAACGTGTAACAGTGCACTACCCCCCTCATAGTGCACGAGGATAGGGAACGTTGCTCCATTCGACACTGAGCCACACTGGTCAAAGGGTGAGTACGTCCAGTTACAGATCGAGAGGGCTGCCACACATCACCGGAGAAGATCTCACGCTCTCAGAGCAGACACATGAACACAGACACATTAGGACTGTGTCTAACACTTGAACGTCCCTAAAACTTCAACGTCCCTGATTGGTTTACAGAGACACATTTTTTGCATATTTTAACACACAGCTACTGTTTATTTACTAAAATGAGCATAAACAGAATTTGTACTTCCAACAGGGGTGCACAAACTTTTGCACACGACTGGCTTTATAAAAAAGAACCCATTGTCCTACTTCTCGTCATCAAATAGAATTAAACAGACCGTCTCTTTAAGACTGATGTATGTAAATGAGCTCCGTTCAGTTTGGCTGCACTGTACTGAGTGAATGGACGTGTCCAAACTGCTGGAAGCTGAAGAGGTGGGGCTATACTCCTGCAAGCTGAATGGGCGGAGCTAAACTGCTGTAGGCTGAATGGGCGGGGCTAAATCTGTCATAGGCCCAACGGGCAGGGCTAAACTTCTGTAGGCCGAACGGGCGGGGCTAAATCTGTCATAGGCCCAACGGGCAGGGCTAAACTTCTGTAGGCCGAATGGGTGGGGCTAAATCTGTCATAGGCCCAACGGGCAGGGCTAAACTTCTGTAGGCCGAATGGGTGGGGCTAAATCTGTCATAGGCCCAACGAGTAGGGACTAAATTGGTGCAGGCCAAATGGGTGGGGCTAAATCTGTCATAGGCCCAACGAGTAGGGACTAAACTGGTGCAGGCCGAATGGGTGGGGCTAAACTGCTGTAGGCCAAACAGGTGGGGCTAAACATCTGTAAACTGGTTTGGCGGAGCTAAACTTCTGTAGGCCGAATGGGTGGGGCTAAACTGCTGTAGGCCAAACAGGTGGGGCTAAACAGCTGTAAACTGGTTTGGCGGAGCTAAACTTCTATAGGCCGAATGGGTGGGGCTAAACTGTTGTAGGCCCAACAAGTAGGATTAAACTGGTGCAGACCGAATGGGTGGGGCTAAACCGCTGTAGGCTGGATTTGCAGAGGTAAACTCCTGCATTCTGAATGGGCGGGGCTAAACGGGTGTAGGCCGAATGGGTGGGGCTAAACTGCTGTAGGCCGAATGGGTGGGGCTAAACTGTCATAGGTAGAAAGGGCGGGGCTAAACAGCTGTAAACTGATTTTGCGGAGCTAAACTGCTGTAGGCCGAATGTTGTGGGGATAATCTGCTGTAGGCCGAATGGGTGGGGCTAAACTGTCGTAGGCCGAACGGGTGGGGCTAAACTGTCGTAGGCCGAACGGGTGGGGCACTGTGTGTTCTTATGCTAACACACTTGTTTATCCAGTGACTCGTATAAGGAAAATATAGAGCACCTTTCCATTCACACTGCTGACCACAGAGGTCAGTCAAAAGGTCAAGCATATCTGACCCTTCCTAAACGTCCTTCATGGCTGGAAACATAAAGCCTTATCTTAGCCACGTTCACACAAACAGCGACAACACACACACACACACACACACACACACCGGACCTTCACTAGAATGGCTGTGTCTGATTAGCTCTTATAAAACCCTGCAGATTCAGTGCAGCTCTATTAAAGCAACAGCCACACTCTCAGCCCAGCCCTGTAACCCCTGACGTAGCCGCTCTGTTTACGGTCGGTGTCTGAAGTCTCACTTCTGTAGTCAAGTACACTGGAGCTACGAGGCTAATGTAGCTAACACGCCACCAATCAGCTACATTCGTCTTATAGCCTCAGTGCTAACAAGTTATGAAAGCGTATATCAAATTAATTAGCACAGGAGCTACGAGGCTAATGCAGCTAAACAGCATTGTAACCTTATACCCTACCCGTTAGCTTTGAAATAGAAGGCTAACGTAGCTTACAAGGCTAGCGTAAGTTATGAAAACGTACACCCGCCAATAAGTGCTGGAGCTATAAGGCTCTACATTGCTTGTTGGCTTTGAGGCTATTACAATTAGCAATTAGCACTGACGCTATAACACAAATGTAGCTACTAAAGGTATAAAAGCTTATACTGCGCTGTAAGTCAAACGTAGCTAACAATGGTAGCTAATCCTTCACCAATTAACACAATCAGCACTGCAGCTACAAGGCTAATGATGCTAACAAGTAATGGAAACTCACTCCCCACCAGTTAGCACTGGATGAGCACTGTTATGGGTACTGTTAGTGTAGCTAAGAAGTAATGGAAGATTGTACTTCGTCAATTAGCATTTGAGCTACAGGGTGTATATAGCTAACAATTACTGGAAGTGTATGCCCCACCAATTAGCATTTGAGCTACAGGGTGTATATAGCTAACAATTACTGGAAGTGTATGCCCCACCAATTAGCATTTGAGCTACAGGGTGTATATAGCTAACAATCACTGGAAGTGTATGCCCCACCAATTAGCATTTGAGCTACAGGGTGTATATAGCTAACAATTACTGGAAGTGTATGCCCCACCAATTAGCATTTGAGCTACAGGGTGTATATAGCTAACAATTACTGGAAGTGTATGCCCCACCAATTAGCATTTGAGCTACAGGGTGTATATAGCTAACAATCACTGGAAGTGTATGCCCCACCAATTAGCATTTGAGCTACAGGGTGTATATAGCTAACAATCACTGGAAGTGTATACCCCACCAATTAGCATTTGAGCTACAGGGTGTATATAGCTACCAATTACTGGAAGTGTATACCCCACCAATTAGCATTTGAGCTACAGGGTGTATATAGCTAACAATTACTGGAAGTGTATACCCCACCAATTAGCATTTGAGCTACAGGGTGTATATAGCTAACAATTACTGGAAGTGTATACCCCACCAATTAGCATTTGAGCTACAGGGTGTATATAGCTAACAATTACGGGAAGTGTATACCCCACCAATTAGCATTTGAGCTACAGGGTGTATATAGCTAACAATTACGGGAAGTGTATACCCCACCAATTAGCATTTGAGCTACAAGGCTAATGTAGCTTAAAATGTGGTTTATACTCCACCAATTAGCACTGAAGCTAATTTTCAGTCCATGTTCATAGACAACCGGGAGTCATAGAGTGTCGGAAACTACATTCTGAGTCTATGAGTGACTACTGAACACCCCCCCCCACACACACACAGTATGAGGAGTGCGTGTGACGGTTTAGACATGACGTTAGCGACATGCTAATTGGTGTACATAGACTTCCATTGCTGGTAAGATACATTAGCCTTGTTAGACTTCAGACCCCGACTCGTCCTGGATGACCGACTACAGCTGAGGTTCAGAGGGGGACTGTGTAAATCTGATTACATGGTGAAGCTGGTGTGGGTCAGTGCTAGCCCCTGCTGCAGAGGGCGGGGTGCTGCTCTGGTCAGGTCGAGTCCAGGAGGTGTGCAGGAGGGGTTAGGAGTTTCCCAGCATGCTCAGCGTGGGGTCGCTTCCTGACTCTGGACACGCCTCTACGCGGGCGAGCCGGCTCTGCTCCAGCGCGATGGCCTCCGCAGAGTGTTTACACTTCTCTGATCCGCACTGACACGTGAAGTACTTACTCTTAATGTCCCAGAAACGATCCCCATAATCAAACCTGCGACACACACACACACACACACACACACACACACACACACACACACACACACACACACAGGAGAGAGAGAGAAAGAAACTGAGACACTGTTTATCTCTTCATGTCGGTCACTGAGCCTGTTTACACCTGCCATTAACAGCGATTCTGGCTGACCATCTGATGATGGTCGAATTTCACTTGTCGGAGGTGGTCAGAGACGGATCTCGCCCACATTTAACTTTGAGCGAACAAAAAAAAAAGGAAAATGGAGACACGAGGTTTTGTTTCCAACAGTGAAAACCCTGATAGCAGCATTGACATGGCTACTAAAGCCAAATCTGGCATTTCCTAGTGGCCCAAGTACCAGTTGGAATAATGGCCCAGCGGTCAGTGTTGATTTAAAGGTGGATGAGATGCTGCCCTCTCCTGTCTGTAACAGACACCTGCAGTATTAAATTCTGCACAGTAACTGAGAAAACTATTAATATCATAAAGGTTTAAATAGAATTACGTCCATGTATTCCATTTATGAGCAACTAGGAGTGAGTGAGTGAGTGAGTGTGTGTGTGTGTGTGTGTGTGTGTGTGTGTGTGTGTTAGTGTGTGTGTGTGTTACCCCAGCTCCTGTCCCGTTAGGATGTCCCTGGAGCTGAAGAAGGCGATGCGGGGGAAACGGAGGTCCTGATGCAGCATAAACACTCGCACAGGTATAATATTGGGGTCACACAGGTGATTTATGAAACGACTGATGTTACCATAGTAACGGGCGTCAATGCAGTACACCTCACCGTCCTGCAAAACACAAACACACTCTATTAGACATTAACCAGGTACGCAGGTTTGAGTAGCTCTATCCGAGTGCTAGGTTAGATGTGCAGGTTTGAGGGGGCTCTATCCAGGTGCTAGGTCAGATGTGCAGGGTCGAGCGGCTCGATCCGGGTGCTAGGTTAGACAAGCAGGTTTGAGGGGGCTCTATCCAGGTGCTAGGTTAGATGTGCAGGTCTGAGGGGGCTCTGTCCGGGTGCTAGGTTAGATGTGCAGGTCTGAGGGGGCTCTGTCCGGGTGCTAGGTTAGACAAGCAGGTCTGAGGGGGCTCTGTCCGGGTGCTAGGTTAGACAAGCAGGTTTGAGGGGGCTCTATCCAGGTGCTAGGTTAGACGTGCAGGTCTGAGGGGGCTTTATCCAGGTGCTAGGTTAGATGTGAAGGTCTGAGGGGGCTCTGTTCGGGTGTTAGGTTAGACGTGCAGGTCTGAGGGGCTCTGTCCGGGTGCTAGGTTAGACGTGCAGGTTTGAGGGGGCTCTGTCCGGGTGCTAGGTTAGACGTGCAGGTCTGAGGGGGCTTTATCCAGGTGCTAGGTTAGACGTGCAGGTTTGAGGGGGCTTTATCCAGGTGCTAGGTTAGATGTGCAGGTCTGAGGGGGCTCTGTCCGGGTGCTAGGTTAGATGTGCAGGTCTGAGGGGGCTCTGTCCGGGTGCTAGGTTAGATGTGCAGGTCTGAGGGGGCTTTATCCAGGTGCTAGGTTAGATGTGCAGGTCTGAGGGGGCTCTGTCCGGGTGCTAGGTTAGACGTGCATGTCTGAGGGGGCTCTGTCCGGGTGCTAGGTTAGACGTGCAGGTCTGAGGGGGCTCTATCCGGGTGCTAGGTTAGACGTGCAGGTCTGAGGGGGCTCTGTCCGGGTGCTAGGTTAGACGTGCAGGTCTGAGGGGGCTCTGTCCGGGTGCTAGGTTAGACGTGCAGGTTTGAGGGGGCTCTGTCCGGGTGCTAGGTTAGACGTGCAGGTTTGAGGGGGCTCTATCCGGGTGCTAGGTTAGACGTGCAGGTTTGAGGGGGCTCTATCCGGGTGCTAGGTTAGACGTGCAGGTTTGAGTGGCTTACCTTATTGTCCAGATCAAACAGATATGAGTCGTCTTCTCTTACATCGGCCTCTGCATCTGAGATCAACTCCCCAACGTACCTGTGCGTGCGTGCACACACACACACACACACACACACACACACACACACACTAAAGATCTGTGCTGAAGAAGCAGTAAAGAACAAATAAAACAGAAACTGAGACAGAGAGAAAAACACAGAGAGAGAGAGAGAGAGAGAGCAAGAAACTGAGAGAGAGAGCATATATCACTCACTCGCAGATGAAGCTGCCTTGTGGAATGTCCTGCAGAGCTCTGACCCCCCAGCCCATCTTCTCAGTGCGATAAAGCTGCAAACGCACCCTAACACAGACACACACACACAGGCACACACAGACACACACAGACACACTTCAGTTTCCTACACCATGAAAAGAGGTCTGGTACAGGGAGGTGTGTGACACACTCTGGGCTACACACTTGTGTGACAGACAGCTTAAGTACCCACTGGGGGCGTCCAGGAGAAACCTGGAGGAATCGAGCTCTGTTCTTCAGACTAGCTCACAAGATCGCACTACTTTCTTCAGAATGAAATGCTCTTGCTCCTTTTGACTGGATTTTACTGATCTGGAGCTTCTACAGTAAAAACTCTCTTATTGCAGAGAGACATGGCTTAAAATACTGTGATTAGATGCCTAGAACCTCTGCAGATATACATCAATTATTAGTTTAATGGGTGTTAGGTAATGAACTGAAGGGGGAATCAGTAGAACAGACGAGTGTATAAATGAGTGAGTGATGTAACACTGGAGTGAGTATGACCGGGGTGAGGTGTGACCAAACTCACTTCATCCCAGCCTGCACCACTCTGTTCTTACAGGACTTATAACAGGAACACGCCAGGTTACACTCAAAGATCAGCGGGGGCTCGATCTTATTAAACTCCTGCAGCAGGCGCTGGTCCTACACACACACACACACACACACACACACACACACACACACACACACACACACACACACAGTTACACCTCATATAATATTTTATACCATACATTAAAAACTGTCTAGGCTCTGTGTGCATGAGGTTGTTTGGGGGGGACAAAAGTATTGGGACACCCTATCATTCATTGTTTCTTTTGAAAACAAGGGTATTAAAAAGAGTTGATCCTGCTTTTGTTGGAGTAGCTGTCTCTACTGTCCAGGGAAGAAGGTTTCTACTAGAATTTGGAGGAGCGTTGCTGTGAGGATTTGATTAATTCAGCTACAAGCGTGTTAGTAAGATCATCACCCAACCTCATCCCAAAAGTACTGGATGGAGCACCAACCAGGTTCATGTTTATCTGCTCCAGAGTGTCCTATTCTATTGGCAGTACTTCTGTACAGTTGTGTGTTTGCGCATTTGCACATCTAGGTCAGCATTGGGTGGAGCTTAAAGTAGCTGAATTCATTAGAAGGGATGTCCACAAACATTTGGACACATAGTGTATCTTGCACAAACTTTTGTAGCCTTGTGTATTATTCAGAGCTCAAAATGCCCCTCGGATATATTTTATACCTTTAACTATCAGCACTCAGTGACACCAAAAACACAGACATAAACAGTAACATCTACTGTACCTTGTCGTACCAGCAGCGGATGCTGAGCTGCCCACACAGGCAGTTACTGGAGGAGCAGTCGTCAGTGCAGCTACAGTGCTACAGCACAAACACACACACACACACACACACACACACACACACACACACACACACACACACACAGAGAAAGGACTCTCATCACTTATGTGTGAATGCAATTAAGTGCATTCCCGTATCCATCACCTAACACTAAACAGGTGGGCTACGTTAGAAGGACTATATCAGACTGGCTAGATCCCAAGGACTACATGAGGTGGGCTACATCACACAAATTAGATCAGGTGGGTTACATCAAGTAAGCTACATCAGGTGGGCTAGACCGGGTGGGCTACATCAGAGGGATTAGATCAGATGTGGTACAGAACAGCAGAACTAGAGCAGAAGGGCTAAATCAGAGGAACTATATAATATGAGCTACATCAAAAGGGACTAGATCAGGTGAGCTATGTCAGAGGAACTAGATCAGGTGGGCTACATCAGATGGGAACTAGATCGGGTGGGCTACATCGGAGGAACTAGATCGGGTGGGGTAAATCAAATGAACTATACAATTTGGGCTACATCAGAGGGATTAGATAAGGTGGGCTACATCAGAGAGATTAGATAAGGTGGGCTACATCAGAGGGACTAGATCAGATATGGTACATCAGCAGAACTACAGCAGGTGGGCTAAATCAGAGGAACTATATAATATGGGCTACATCATAGGGACTAGATCAGGTGAGCTATGTCAGAGAAACTAGATCAGGTGGGCTACATCAGATGGGAACTAGATCGGATGGGCTACATCAGATGGGAACTAGATCCGGTATTCGACAACTGAAGAAACTATATCAGGTGGGGTAAAACAAATGAACTATACAATATGGGCTACATCAGAGGGATTAGATAAGGTGGGCTACATCAGAGGAACTAGATCAGATGGGCTACATCAGAGGAACTAGATCAGATGGGCTACATCAGATGGGAAATAAATCAGGTGGGCTACATCAGATGGGAAATAAATCAGGTGGGCTACATCGGAGGAACTAGATCGGTGGGCTACATTAGAGGGATTAGATCAGATGTGGTACATCAGTAGAACTAGAGCAGATGGGCTAAATCAGATGAACTATATAATAAGGGCTACATCAAAGGGACTAGATCAGGTGAGGTACTTTGGAGGAACTAGATGGGGTGGGGTAAATCAAATGAACTATACAATATGGGCTACATCAGAGGGATTAGATAAGGTGGGCTACATCAGAGGAACCATATAATATGGGCTAGATCAAAGGGATTAGATCAGACGGACTAAATCAGAAGAACTATATAATATGGGCTACATCAGAGTGATTAGATCAGAGGGACTGGATCATTTGAGATACATGAGAGGGATCAGATCAGGTGAGCTACATCAGGTGGACTCAATCATGTTAATTAGACCAGCTGGGCTAGAGAAGGGGTGTGTGTGTGTGTGTGTGTGTGTATACCTGTAGGTGTGTGATGTTGCGGTCTATGTTCATGGCGGATGTTTCACAATTCTCAGCGATGTATTTATAATCCGACGGACAGCCTTCATCATCCACTCCGTTTACACAGGGGATGGGAACGTTCTCATAACCCTGTGCTACGTCACTACACACACAGACACAGAGTCAGACACAGAGACACACAAACACCTACATTAATCTGCTGAGTGGAAGTAAAGTGAGCGAGAATCCAACCTGCAGATGATTCTCTCTGTTCGGACGATCCGATTGGCTATTCCTCTGCGTAACTTCCTGTTGATCTGCAGCGCCACCCAAACCGGCGAATCAGAACGCGCCAGAGAGAGGGGCGTGTCTCCTTCTCTGTTCACAACGTCAATGTCCGCTCCACGGGACAGGAATAGCCTGCTTGATAGCACACATATACCATACAGAAACAGGTGTTTCAGTCTCACTCAAAAGTTTGTACACCCATGCTCAGATGTCATGTGTTGATTTCTGAAAATTAATATAAAAATTCAAATAAAAGACACTGCAAAATTTCTATTTGTTTATTCCCCCAAAATATGTAAGATAGAGTTAACGAACAGTGTGTGTGTATTAAAATGTGCAGAATTGTGTCTCTGTAGAGGATATGGCTTATTTACACTTATAAGCACATATATGACTGGGGTGTCCAAACTTTTGCACACAGCTGTGAATAAGCACACAACTGACTGACTGAATGTTGTGTGCCGATACTGACGTGACACATTCGTGGTATCCCTCTCGAGCGGAGATGTGGAGGGGTGTGTCTCCGTGCAGGTTTACACTGGAGAGCGGACAGCCTGCGTTCAGAACCAGCTCAGCAATCTCAGCGCTGCCCGCAAACGAAGCCCAGTGTAAACACACATTCATCTCCTACACACACACATACACACACACAACATTTTAGATAGTTTAATAACTAAACTTTAGATATAATAACACCCACTGTGTCTATTTTCTGCATTATCCTTTTGCAGTCACTCAAAATCCTTGTATCTCCATTTTTTTCTATTGCTACACTTTTTTTGTTCTTTATGTTGTGTGAATGGACCAACAGCAATGCTCCAAAAGAACATATACATACATACACGTGCATGTGCATCCTTATACGTGTGTATGAGAGGTCGTATGACTATGTGAAAGTGTGTAACCTTGTCTTTGAGCGTGACGTCAGCCCCTCGGTTCAGCAGAGCTCTGATGATGTCAGTGTGTCGGTGTTCAGCAGCCCAGATTATAGGAGTCCATCCACCACTGTCCTACAGACACAGTGCATTATCATTAGCTTCACAGTAGAAGTAGTAATTGTGTTAGTATTAATATTTATTTATATTTTTATGTATTTTATTATACGTCTTTGTTCAATAACTACTCCACCAGGACAGCTTTATAGATCAAGAACCATATATAATACCACTGTACAAAAATAGCATGAGTAATAAATATGAATACAAGCTATATATATATATATATATATATATATATATATATATATATATATATATATATATATATATATATATATATACACACACACATACATATACACACATATATATATATATATATATATATATAGCTTGTATTTATATTTATTACTCATGCTATTTTTATACAGTGGTATTATATATATATTATGCTCATTAAAAGTCTTTGTTTTCCGATTGGCCCATTACCATTAAACCTCCAGCTGTAGGTTGTGTGAATAATGAGCGTGAGCTATTGCTGTGATGTGATGTGTTTGGTGGGAGGAGGTGGGATTCTCAGCTGGAAATACAATCCTTCCCCACCACCCCACCATTCCCGAAATTAAAAAGTCATCAAGTCAAAGCCTCATAATTAATATGAATAATCAGCCAAACCATCCCAGTTTAGTGGCTTATTTGTAAAGAGTCATGGGTGAATCACATTCTCAACAGACAGACAGTTCAGACCGCACCTGAGCATTTATGTCCACCTGACCGGTGTTCAGCAAAAATGTGACGATCTCCAGATTCCCCAGTTTAGCAGCGTGATGGAGACCAGTGGAGCCATCCTCCTCCTGTGAAATAGAAAAAGAAATGAGGATTCGGCCAAAAAGTTTAAAACAACAAAAATACAAGGATTTTGCATGACAGCAACAACATACATACATGTCCAAATGTTTGTGGACACCCCTTCTAATGAATGCATTCTGCTACTTTAAGTTGTACCTATTGATACAGCTACACACAGCTTGTCTAGTCTCTGTAGAGAAGTACTGCCAATAGATTAGGACTCAACTGGCACCATGACTTATGCCATGTGTGGGCTAGAGGAGTGTAAAGCCCCCCAGCATCGAGCTGTGAAGCAGTGGAGCAGTGGGACTGACCTATTCTCTGGAATGATGGATGGTGCTCCATTTAAAAATGTTGGCCTGTGAAGATGTCTGATTCAGATACCTGATTAAGATATTTGTTTAAGGAAGGGGATTGGAGGGAACACTGAAGGGAGGGGCTATACTTGAAGAAAGAGCTTCTTGGGGCTGAAGAGAGGGCAGGGGGCAGGGCTTTTGGTGGGACGCAGAAGGAAGGTGCTGTGTTTTGGGTGCTCAGCGGGTTTGAAAGGCTGTGTATGTATATATGCGTATGTGTGTGTGTGTATGTGTATGTGTGTGTGTGTGTATATATACTCACCACATGGTAAACACAGGCACCGCTCTGCATGAGAAACCGGGCCACCTCCACCTGATTGTTGATGATTGCCTCCAGCAGGGGTGTCCTCAGGCTTTTATCCTGAGCGTCCACCTTAGCGCCCGCCTAAAAACACCAAACCAAGGAAATCCTTTTTCATAATGAAGAAAGGGCTTCAGAGTCAGAGACTGAACCGAGGCTATACAGTAAGAGTGTGTATTTTCCCATAATCCCACCTGACTCTGGCCAGTATCCCTTTTTCATCCATAGTCACTCTCACAGAACGAACCAACAGACAATACTAATAATAGGCAGCAGTGTACCAGTAAGTGCAGACGGCAGATCCGTGTGAATCGGGTGTGTTTGTGTGCTGTCCCCTATGAGCAGGCGGTAGATCTGTGTGAGCAGCAGTGTTTGTGTGCTGTACCTGTATGAGCAGGTAGCAGATGTCCAGCAGGCCACGCTGAGCTGCAGCGTGAAGAGCAGAACGACGATTCTGAGAATCAGGCTGATAGGCTGGATCTATACCTTCCACTGAGAGAGAGAGAGAGAGAGAGAGAGAGAGAGAGAGAGAGAGAGAGAGAGAGAGAGACACACGCTCAGCATATCGCATTCCTCAGGACTGGTGGTTGCTATGTCATCCATCAAAGGTGGGTGGTATGGTGTTACTAAGTGGTTACTATAGCTTTTCAGGTGGTTCCTAAAGGTGTCAGGCAGCTAGGCTGCGTCTGTAAAGCCATTGTCTCTAAAACTAGGGTTAGAACTGACTGGTGGCGGCTCTGGGAACTTACTGAGCATGAGCAGAACTTTCTGGACCTCGCCCTGTTTGGCTGCTGGGTAAAGCTGACGGGGGTGGAACCTCAGCTTTTTCCTCCTGGCCAATAAGAACGCAGGAAAAGCAGTGTTACAATTTCAGAGGAGCTCAATCATCCAATTAAAATACAGAGATGTGACAGACAGCAGAACATGTAGTGTGGGAGTGTAGAGCATCTTCTTATGACACTTATTATGTATTATTTGGTTACCTCTCTGTATCCTGGGTTAAAATGGCTCTCTGTAGCGCCGCCCTCCTGTCTCCTGGAGGAATTGCACTGGGGCAGACTGGTTTTCCATTGGGCAAAACGAGGGAGGGACCAACACTGTCCACACCCTCATCGCCTTGGGCAACCACATCCTCGATCCCAACCCCTCCAGCAGCTGCAGCTGTATTGGGAGGCTGTAACTGAAGCTCTGCCCCTTTTCTGGACTCACCTCGCCAATGCATCCGAGCACTGATAAAAAAAAATAACCATTATTTAATCAACATTTATAAATAATTAATTATTTTTTATTTAGTTATTTATTAGTTAATAAATAATGAAAGAAATATAATATTTATTTTTTACATTACTACCAGTCTAAAGAAGAATTATTTCGATTATTACATTAATAATATTGAAAAAAAAGATGGCCCTTATAAAATACAATAATTATTTAAGAAAAATATAAAACAACAATTCTAATTATTTTCATCTTATAAATTTTAGCATTTTAGTATTTTTTCCAGTAACACCTCCCCAGAGGTTTCTCTCACCTGATTGGCTCACCAGTCCTCTTCTCGTTGCTAAGGACAGTGGTTGCCACAGCCAGCGAGGACAGAAGCAGCGAGGGTGTGGCTGTAGTGGAGGAGGCAGTTGCTGTGACTACGGTTGCACCTGGTGACGGGGTCGCTGGGGGGATGGTGACCTCCTGGGCCTCGGAGGCGTCCTCTCCACAGTGCGGGCAGAATAGGAGGCCACCACCGCCTCCGCCCCGGCCCCGGCCCCCACCCAACACGGACACACAGCCGCGGTGGAAACGGTGAGCGATACGGACGTCAGGACAGCACTCCAGAAACGTTCCCTAAAAGTTTAGAAAAGTTCAAAGTCTTCAAAAACTGAACAACTTTAAAAGCTATGAAAGATTGAAACTCTGAAGCTGACTGGGTGGAATAGAGCAAAATGGGTGGAGTTGAGTAGAGCAGAGTGGAGCCGAGTTGACCAAGTGAAGCTGACGGGGTGGAATAGAGCTAAATGGGTGGAGTTGAGCTGACTGAGTGGCATTGACTGGGTGGCGTGGAGCTGAGTGGGTGGAGTGGAGCTGAGTGGGGTGGTGTTGACTGAGTGGAGACGTACAGACAGGCAGAAGTATCCGCAGCCCGGGCAGCAGTGGTGTTTCACCATGTGTGATCGATGAGTTTCACACAGAACCATCAGAGACACACGACTTGACGGACGCATCGTCTCCCCCTTCACAATCTGATTGGTACAGCCCACCAGCTGACAGGGAGACAGGGACCAGAGACAAGCAGGAGGAAACAGGGGGTGGAAAGTGTACTTTAGTTAGGATCAGTTAAACATTACAGAGCGCCCCCTATGCTTTCTGTAGCGCACTGCAGTCTGGCAGCATGTGGATCATATGAACACTATACAGACACACGCGTACCTGTCCGTTAATGCTCTCAATGGCCATGCAGGTGCGGTGTGTGTGTGCAGCAAGCCGCTCTACACGTGGGGCCTCCATCCTACAGCTACACAATGGCAACTCCTCCATCCGCTCCATCTCTCTATCACTGCCATCTACAGAGAGAGAGAGAGAGACAGACAGACAGACAGACAGACAGAGACAAACACAGAGAGCGAGAGAGACAGACAGACAGAGATAGAGAGAGAGGGAGAAAGAGACAGACAGACAGAGACAGAGAGAGAGAGAGAGACAGAGAGAGACAATGACACAGAGAGAGAGACAGAGAGAGACAGACAGAGACAGAGAAAGAGAGAGGGAGAGAGACAGAGAGAGAGAGACAGAGAGAGAGAGACAGAGAGAAAAAGAGAGAGACAGAGAGAGACAGAGAGGGAGGGAGGGAGAGAGAGAGAGAGAGAGAGAGAGAGAGAGAGACAGCACGCATTTAAATAATATCAATATGGTTTATGCAAAGTTACGTTGTTCTGGCGAGAGGTCTTGTGCAGCTCCACAGTGAGCAGAAGCATATCATAAAAAATCTATGACTGAGCGTCAGAGCATCTCCAAAACATCAGACAGACCTTGTGGGGGTAATCCGGGCAGGCAGTGGTCAGTACCTACCAAAAGTGCTCCAAGAAAGAACCGGCTTATTGATGTGATCCACAGGGCCCCACCTGACAGCTTATATGACTTAAATGACCTGCTGTAACTTATTGACCTTCAGAGGTCCTGCGGAGCTCCAATCAGAGCTTTTGCAAAAAGGGGGACCTACCCAATATTAGCAGGTGGGTGGTAGTAATGTTATGGCTGAAAATACATATAATAAAGACCAACAACAAAAACACCTCATCTGATAGACACACCTGCGTGGGGCGAGAGTGTAAGGCTGTCTGCAGCGGAGATGTCCAGAGACCCCAGAGGAACTTCAGTGTAATCAGTGGAGACCCCTGCTGGAGCAGCTGTTAATAAAAACACACACACACACACACACACACACACACACACACACACACACACACACCAAACTAAATCTCCAAACTCATTCAGAGCAGGTTACATGCATTAAAATTGTGGAGGGGTACATCAAGGCATAGTCCCAAAGAAAACACATTTGCTGAGGTTTTCCACTATCTACCCCCTTATCGGCATTAAAGTTAAAACACAGAGGACACACACAGGTTCCGTCCCACCCTGGGATAATAAGTAAAATGGCTATATTTGGTTCGTAGACACAGCAACCACCATAAAGCAATCTGAGTTAAGTAAGATTCTCTACAATGTGTTCACTGTGCTCATCTCAAGCACTAATTTCTGCATAGAATTTAGAAAATTTGGGTGAATTTCCCTTTAAATAAACGTTGGCACGTTCTCGTACATAAACACACACCTGTCTCTGCAGCTGCTGGTGCGTCTCTTTCCTTGCCCTGCTGCTGCTGTTGCTGCTGCTGCTTCTTCTTCAGGCCTGTTCTGGGCTGCTCTGATGGAGAGCGCTAAATAAAATCATAATTAATAATAATTAGGACATCATTTAGGAAATAATGTCAGTGTGCCAAAAAAACATGAGTGTGAAACCGAAACACACAAGCTTTCTGATCACACCTACATTACACATGCATACTGCTGATGTCTGACAAGTCAACCTAAATCTGTCTGTGATTGGCTGAAGGAGCATACCTGATCAGACAGGTTACTCATATCTCCTCCCATTCGTACCTCCAGAGGCCCCTCCATCATTCCATCATCAGACTGCGGACAGAAGATCAGATTCAGGCCCTGGATTCCTTGATCTCAGTACATTATACGCCCTAAAGTGTGACAAGTCTCTATAGTTCAAATGAGTCTACAGCTAGAGTTTTACAGGTAGACACTCTCACTGACCACTGACTTCATGTTTATTAGGGTTTATTCTAATGTTATATAGAGTTAAGAACAGGTAGACACTCTCACTGACCACTGACTTTATGTTTATTTGGGTTTATTCTAATGTTATATAGAGTTAATTACAGGTAGACACTCTCACTGACCACTGACTTTATGTTTATTTGGGTTTATTCTAATGTTATATAGAGTTAATTACAGGTAGACACTCTCACTGACCACTGACTTTATGTTTATTTGGGTTTATTCTAATGTTATATTGAGTTTTACAGTTAGACACTCTCACTGACCACTGACTTTATGTTTATTTGGGTTTATTCTAATGTTATATAGAGTTAATTACAGGTAGACACTCTCACTGACCACTGACTTTATGTTTATTTGGTTTATTCTAATGTTATATAGAGTTTTATAGGTAGACACTCTCACTGACCACTGACTTTATGTTTATTTGGGTTTATTCTAATGTTATATAGAGTTAATTACAGGTAGACACTCTCACTGACCACTGACTTTATGTTTATTTGGTTTATTCTAATGTTATATAGAGTTTTATAGGTAGACACTCTCACTGACCACTGACTTTATGTTTATTTGGGTTTATTCTAATATTATATAGAGTTAATTACAGGTAGACACTCTCACTGACCACTGACTTTATGTTTATTTGGGTTTATTCTAATGTTATATTGAGTTTTACAGGTAGACACTCTCACTAACTTTGTGTATTTGGGTTTTCTAACCTTGTCGTCAGAGTAGATGACGTCATCCCCTGCATAGCTGTTGTACATCAGGTGGAAGTCTTCCTCATCTGCTTCATCAACCATATCCTCCAACCAACCACCGTGGTGCTCCTTGGGTGCCGTAACTTCAGGCTCCACCTTCTCCACCACAGGTGAAGCCACGGGAGTTGCAGGCTTCACAGTCGCTGGGGACTAAAATAAAAACAAACATGCACTTCACAAAAGGAACCTCCACTCACTGGCCACTTTATTAGAAACCCCTACCGGACAGATCATCATTTACTTTTACTAAAGACATTAATCCATCTCACCTCTTTGTGAGACTGTGGTTGTGGCTCAGGCACCTTCACTGGACTTTCTGCAGGGGGCGGTGTGGAGTCAGAGTCTGTCCCCACCTTCAGCCTTTTTACTGCCACACACACACACACACACACACACACACACACACACTTAATACAGAACAAAGAAACCAGAGTAAAACATGATGAAAAACTCAAATTCACAGAAACCTGCGTCAGTGTCCAAAGAGCCGGCTGTCGCTGTTTTCACAGGAGTTACAGCAGAGGATTCAACAGAGCGCACCTGAGGAACACATCACATCAGGTTTATGGTCACATCACATTACCACAGGTGTACAGGTGAGTGAGTCTTTCCCCCCACACAAATACAAAATTCTTACACAAAATAAGACATTCAGAATGTATACACATTAACATACACAATATATACACACACTGTACACATACACACACTATGCATACTATATATACTGTAAAGACACACTCTACATACTCTATACACATACTACACACACACACACACACACTAAATATATATATATATATAACATAATGAATTCAAGTGTAGTGTGAGAGGAGAGAAGTCTTTGGTGGGTGCAGTGTGTGTGTGTGTGTGTGTGTGTATGGGGTGGAGGTGTGATATCTGGTGAGATGAGACTGTGACAGACTGCGGACTGGCGCACTGTACTACTGGCTGTTCAGCAGCCTGATGGCCTGAGGGTAGAAGCTGTTGGACGTCCTCAGATAGCTGCTGTATGTTCTGTCCATTTAAGGACAGTGTGACTGACGAATGACTCCTTTGTGATATGAACACCAAGGAACTTGAAGCAGCTGACCCTCTCCAGAGTGGTCCCATTGATGGAGAGAGGGGTGTGCACTCACATAATAATGTACACATGATTATCCATGACCGACAGTGTGCCAATAATACCGTTTACTGTACAATACTGTGAATACTGTTCAGTATCTATTATAAATGATTCAGGATCTTTCATAAATGATTCCAGATCTACTAAAAAATTATTTAGTATCTATCTATTATAAACGATTCAGTAACTCCTATAAATTATGCATTAACTCCTATAAATTATTCTATAACAAACACAAATGATTCAGTATCTTTTATAAATGATTCAGTAAGTCCTACAAATGATTCAGTATCTATCATAAATGATTCAGGATCTATCATAAATGATTCCGGATCTATTAAAAATGATTTAGTATCTATCTATTATGAATGATTCAGTAACTCCTATAAATTATGCATTAACTTCTATAAATGATTCTATAACAAACATAAATGATTCGGTATCTATTATAAATTATGCATTAACTCCTATAAATGATTCTATAACAAACATAAATGATTCAGTATCTATTATAAATGATGCATTAACTCCTATAAATTATTCTATAACAGTCATAAATGATTCAGTATCTTTTATAAATGATTCAGTATCTTTTATAAATGATTCAGTAAGTCCTACAAATGATTCAGTATCTATTTTAAATTAATCAGGATCTATCATAAATTATTCCGGACCTATTAAAACATTATTTAGTATCGATCTATTATAAATTCAGTAACTCTTATAAATGATTCAGTGTGTATTAAAGATTATTTTGTGTCTATTATAAATGATTCAGTAACTGCTAGAAATGATTCTATAACAGTCATGAATGATTCAGTAACTTTGAGTCATTACCAAGAAGCAAAACGTCAGACACCAAACACATCCCTGCTGATCTCACCTGTGTGAGTGGGGGTCTGTTCATGGTCTTGCGAGCACGGTGGACTTTAGGAGGTGGAGCAGAGGAAGAGGAGGGTGAAGAAAGAGTGGAAGAGGAGGTGGCAGGATTTTTGCTGCCTGGTCCACACACACTCATCTTCGCTCTTCCAGACACTGAAGACAGGGAGGAGGGAGGAAGAGACTTAGCAGCATGACCTAGTGTGTGTGTGTGTGTGTGTGTGTGTGTGTGTATGAGAGAGAGAGAGAGAGAGAGAGATTCATTAACAAACCAGTTTGAATTCTTTAAAAAGCTGGCCACTTTATCAGAAACCCCTACATTGTGCTTACACTCACTGGCCACTTTATCAGAAACACCTGCCTTCTTGCGCTTCCGCTCAGTGGACACTTTATCAGAAACCCCTACATTGTGCTTACACTGACCGGCCACTTTATCAGAAACCCCTACATTGTGCTTTCTCTCACCGGCCACTTTATCAGAAACCCCTACATTGAGCTTTCTCTCACTGGCCACTTTATCAGAAACACCTGCCTTCTTGCGCTTCCGCTCAGTGGACACTTTATCAGAAACCCCTACATTGTGCTTACACTGACCGGCCACTTTATCAGAAACCCCTACATTGAGCTTTCTCTCACTGGCCACTTTATCAGAAACACCTGCCTTCTTGCGCTTCCGCTCAGTGGACACTTTATCAGAAACCCCTACATTGTGCTTACACTGACCGGCCACTTTATCAGAAACCCCTACATTGAGCTTTCTCTCACCGGCCACTTTATCAGAAACCCCTGCCTTGCATTTCTAGTTCCCTGCACCTTTAGTAGAAACCTCACCTTGTGCTTACACTGACCGGCCACTTTATCAGAAACCCCTGCCTTGCGATTCCACTCGCCCGCACCTTTCGTAGAAAGCCCTGCCTCTTTGCACTTGTAACACCATCTGAACACCAGCAAGGTGGAGCTACACCAGAGGGGTTTCTGATAAAGTGGCCAGGGGTGGATCGTACACTACGGAGCCCATTGGTCTGGTCCATGCTTACCTGCATAGGGCTTGCTGGAGCTGGACGTTGCTGCCTTCTCACTGGTGTCGTCCTCCTCCTCCTCCTTGTCCTTCTCTTTGTCCTTGTCCTTCATCGAGGGACTCTCGCTCTCTTAAATTAAAAAAAGAAAGAAAGTCAATGTTAGGTGGAGGAACCGTCCAGGAACCGTCGAGGAACCGCTGAGGAACCGTCCAGGAACCGTCCAGGAACCGTCCAGGAACCATACTGGAGGACCAGTAGGACTCTTGTATGAAATCAGTTCTGAATATTATATATATACACCATAATAACCATGTTAGTTAATCAACGCTGATCCGCCCAGAAGATCAACAGTTATTGATTATCATTCATTTTATCGAGTAACCATGACAACCCTGACCAGCTCCAGGTGAGGATGAAGGAGAGGAGCATCACCTGAGGGTTTGCAGTGCGGCAGGCTGCTCTCGGACGGACTCTGGATCAGAAAATGACACAAAACACAGGACAGACATTCAGACAGGTGAGATAACCCTGTTAATGAAGCCAAACCCTGCCAGCTTCACCCACTGCTCCCACAACAAGGCTGCAGCAGTACTGCAAACATGCTGCTCCCATCAGCCCCCTGCACCCCTGCAGGCCGGGCAGGGCTTAAACGCTGCTGATGGACCTGCACAGGTTTATTTAGGATTATTTAGCAGTTTTCTGGCCCATGTGTGAATCATAAGGAGGAGAAAGGAGCTGAGGCTGAACTGCAGCTCATCCCCAGCCTCCAGGGAACCTCCTCAACACGGGGGTATCTGTGAGCACGCGGAGGAGGATAGGCTCGCCTTTAAGCTGCTGTTTTTCTGCACTTACCTCCTCCATCCTTCCTTTGCAGACAAGTTTTAGTAAAAGAGTCCAAAATAAGAAAATAGTCGAGTATGAAAACACACACAGGAGCGGCGCTGCGCTCAAAATGGCTGGAGAGTTGAACCGCTTTCAAAATAAAGGTCCCTCTACCGTCCAGTAAACAGGGGGTTCCCCACCTTTGTGCCAGCTGTCCCAAGCCTTTCAGCCTAAACTGTCGGCCATCAGTAGGCTAATATTAAATTAAATTAAATTAGATTAAATTAAATTCAATTAAATTCAATTAAATTAAATTAATTAATTGATTGACTTTTCATACTTATAAAGGTAAAAGGATAAAGGTGCACGTATTTGTCACTGTACAGCGAAATGTGTCCTCCGCATTTAACCCATCTGGTAGCGAACACACACTCACATGTGTTAGGGGCAGTGAGTACACACACCCCCCAGAGCGGTGGGCAGCCAACTCCAGCGCCCGGGGAGCAGAGAGGGTAAAGGGCCTTGCTCAAGTGGCAGCTTGCCAAGCCTGGGAATCGAACCCACAACCCTGTTATCGATATCCCGGCGCTCTAACCGCTGAGCCACCACTGCCCCATCAGGGGTCAGGGGTCATCCACACTATCCACGAGGCCCAGTGCAGCTACTGGTTTCCCCGGCCCACAAGCTGGAGCGCTCCTGGTTCTGCTGGTTTAATGAGTTGCTCTCAGTATTTAGCACACAGATTTCTATTTGTTTGAGTTGTACAGCTGTAGTCAGACCGGTAGGTGAGGACAGAATCATACCAAGCACCTGTTAAAGCGACCTGCACGCTTCAAAATGTTCAATGGTTCTTCATAAACAAGAGAAAAGCTCTCGTAGATGGATCTACAACTATGTTTTGTAATTTAAATGAGTTTATATAACATACGAAATAATGACAAAATAACTGTCAGACTAGGTTATTGCCTCAATAACAGACAGACATCAGCTGGCATAGTCAGACTTGTATTTTGACTAGTTGTACTAGCCCATTTGGCTGAAATGCATAATCAGACTGGCCCATTTGGCTGAAATGCATAATCAGACTAGCCCATTTGGCTGAAATGCATAATCAGACTGGCCCATTTGGCTGAAATGCATAATCAGACTAGTCTGTTTGGCTGAAATACATAATCAGACTAGCCCATTTGGCTGAAATGCATAATCAGACTAGCCCATTTGGCTGAAATGCATAATCAGACTAGCCCATTTGGCTGAAATGCATAATCAGACTAGTCTGTTTGGCTGAAATACATAATCAGACTAGCCCATTTGGCTGAAATACATAATCAGACTAGCATATTTGGCTGAAATGCATAATCAGACTAGCCCATTTGGCTGAAATGCATAATCAGACTAGTCTGTTTGGCTGAAATACATAATCAGACTAGCCCATTTGGCTGAAATGCATAATCAGACTAGCCCATTTGGCTGAAATGCATAATCAGACTAGCCCATTTGGCTGAAATGCATAATCAGACTAGTCTGTTTGGCTGAAATACATAATCAGACTAGCTCATTTGGCTGAAATACATAATCAGACTAGCATATTTGGCTGAAATGCATAATCAGACTAGCCCATTTGGCTGAAATGCATAATCAGACTAGCCCATTTGGCTGAAATGCATAATCAGACTAGCCCGTTTGGCTGAAATGCATAATCAGACTAGCCTGTTTGGCTGAAATACATAATCAGACTAGCCCATTTGGCTGAAATACATAATCAGACTAGCCCATTTGGCTGAAATGCATAATCAGACTAGCCCATTTGGCTGAAATGCATAATCAGACTAGCCCATTTGGCTGAAATGCATAATCAGACTAGCCTGTTTGGCTGAAATACATAATCAGACTAGCATATAGACTGGAAAACGGGATTATAATAGCTCATTTGGCTGAAATGCATAAACAGACTAGCAAATTGGCTAAAACATAATCAGACTAGCCTATTTGGCTAAAATACATAATCAGACTAGCCCCTCAGCTCAATAACATGATCAGACTAGCTCCTTTGGCTGACATACATAATCAGACTAGCATACTGACTGAAAAAGCGGGATTATAGTAGTCCATTTGGCTGAAATACATAATCAGACTAGCCCATTTGGCTGAACTACATAATCAAATTAGCTCATCGACTCAATAACATCCATCACGGTTATAATGTTGTGGCTGGGGGCTTTCCAGTAGGCCTATTTTGTTGTACCGTGGCAGTGTTTATGTGTTAAAGTGGGAGGGAGTTAAATATCTATAAAATCGTTCTAATCATCATTCAACTATGCTAATGAGCATTAATGCATACACACTTACTCCTTTACAAATAAGACAAATAAATAACCATAATAGTTTATATTGCTAAATCATCTTCTCTCAACTCAAGTGTCTCACAAATAAAATAATAAAATATATAAAAAATTAAAATTAAATAATAAAAGATTACTTTTTACACACACACATATATAAATATATATATATATATAATTTTTTTTTCATGTCAATGTAACAAACATATTAATAAATACATCAATAAATAATCTTATGTACACTTAGTTTGAGGTATTTGTAGGCTGTGGGCCAAGCTGAGAAGCAGTTTGACCGATGGCTGCATGTAGATGCAGGTACATGTAGACCAACAGTGGTGGTGAGAAGGCTGGACGTAAACAGACGTGTTCAAAGCTGTGAAAATCTGTGTGCTGACTGTAGAAGCAAACCCTGACGTGAAATCGAAGCAAACTCCAGCTCAATAAATGATTTTGCCATGAGAATAATAAAGCACGAAATGAGCATCCGCCATGGTTAGAAAGGTTGTGGCTGGGGGCCTTCAGGTAGGCCTATATCGTACGACCGTGGCAGTGTGTATGTGTTAAAGTGGGAGGGAGTTAAGCGTCTCTAAATTAGTGCATCTATGGTAATGAACATCAAAACATTCACATTTACTCATTTACCAAGACTAATACATTAAGACATTTCAAACATAGGACAATTTGCCTGCATGTCTAATTTTCGTATATTGGGTATTTTTGCTGTATTTATGCCGTATTTTTACCCATCCCTGATACCACACGTATTTTAGTAATTATCTAGGTTTCACAGTCCAGCGACTCTATTTTTGAAAATATGTTTGTATTTGTTTTATTTCGTGAACAGACTTTTATTATGAAAGGGGTTTGAATCAGAGTCAGGAAGATAGAATAAAAGTCCCCTCGTCTCTTAAGTCTGACCAGCGACGCGTTTCGAAATTTGCCCGGAGGGACTTTTACTTTGAAAAACGCCCCAAAAAAGCGTCCATTCAGTACAGGTTTGTTAGTAGGATCCCGTGCTGTGCATTTCCTGGTGTGTGTGTGTGTGTGAGAGTGTGTGTGAGAGTGTGTGAGTGTGTGAGTGCAGCTAAGAGCTGTTTAACTGCAGGAGAAACACAGTAAACAGTCCTGCTCAGGGTTTAATCGACTGTGTGTGTGTGTGTGTGTGTGTGTGTGTGTGTTGGGTTTGGTTCGGAGTGTGTGAGTGTGTGTGTGGGGAACAGAGGGGTGTGTGTATGTTGGTACAGAGGGGCTGAATGGTGGCAGAGGGAAACAGGAGCTGAAGGTAAGAGTCCTAAAATTAAATTACTCATAAAAACACATAAAGCAGGGAGTGGAGGCAGGGAGTGGAGGCAGGGAGTGAGGCAGTGAGTGGAAGCAGGGAGTGGAGGCAGGGAGTTGAAGCAGGGAGTTGAAGCAGGGAGTGGAGCCAGGGAGTTGAAGCAGGGAGTTGAAGCAGGGAGTTGAAGCAGGGAGTGGAGGCAGGGAGTTGAAGCAGGGAGTTGAAGCAGGGAGTGGAGGCAGTGAGTGGAAGCAGGGAGTGGAAGCAGGGAGTGGAGGCAGAAGTGAAGCAGTGAGTGGAGGCAGTGAGGTGAAGCAGTGAGTGGAGGCAGTGAGTTGAAGCAGAAGTGAAGCAGGGAGTGGAGGCAGGGAGTGGAGGCAGGGAGTTGAAGCAGGGAGTGGAGGCAGGGAGTTGAAGCAGTGAGTTGAAGCAGGGAGTGAAGCAGTGAGTGGAAGCAGTGAGTTGAAGCAGAAGTGAAGCAGTGAGTTGAGGCAGTGAGTTGAGGCAGGGAGTGAAGCAGGGAGTGAAGCAGGGAGTGAAGCAGGGAGTGGAAGCAGGGAGTGGAAGCAGGGAGTGAAGCAGGGAGTGAAGCAGGGAGTGGAAGCAGGGAGTTGAAGCAGGGAGTGGAAGCAGGGAGTGGAAGCAGGGAGTTGAGGCAGGGAGTGGAAGCAGAAGTGAAGCAGGGAGTTGAGGCAGGGAGTTGAGGCAGGGAGTTGAAGCAGGGAGTTGAAGCAGGGAGTGGAGTTCACTAGTGTGTGTGAGTGTGTTCACTACCACAGATGGGTTAAATACAGAGGACACGTTTCTCTGTACAGTGACAAATACCTGCACCTTTTATTTTTATTATTATTATTTCAATAATTATCTTTGTTGGGTAATTTACCACAGTGTGACTAAAGTAAGGCCTAAAAGCTTGTGCTAGTACTGCACTGATACCGTATCCATATCCGTATCTGTATCAGAGCCGATACTTTATTATTATTACCGTTAATCAGACGTTTAATAGAATAGGGCTGTAGCTTCTGCTCAGGTCTGCTGATGCAGTCAGAGGAGTGAAGGTAGTCTGATGGTTGGTGTTTAGAGTCTGGGTACTGGGTGCTGATTGGAAACTGCTGTTTTTACTGCTCTGAAATGTGAAGTATATCTTATTAGATCTTATTTAGGATGATGATAATGATAAAATAATATAAAAAGTGGAGCCCATGATCAGAGGATCGCTGGTTCGAATCCCGGTCATGCTGCTATCCGCCGGCGGCTGCGGCCCTGAGAGAGCACAGTTGGCGTCTGCAGGCTGGTGTGTTGGAGCCGGCGATGCGGCGCTTCCCTTTCAGGCGCGTTGGTTGTCCAGCTATGTGGCTTTGGCGGCAGTTTTATAATTTATAATATAATTATTTATTAATAAATTATTAATAAAACGTCACAGGTTGGGTAATTGGCAGCCCAAATTGGGGAGAAAATGGGGGTTGGGGGTTATGTTTTACCTGCTTGGGCTGTGACTGAAATGGATCCCTACTCCCTCTGTTAGTATCGCTCTATATAGGGAAATTAAATGTATATATAAATTATTCTTTAAAAAAAATGGACTGGGTAATTGGCAGTCTAAATTGGGGAGAAAATGGGGGGAAATTGGATAAAATATAAGAAAAAGAAAAGTGGAACAGTATAAATATCAGGATTTATAGCCATCTATCGAATAGTTAGTATCTGGGTCGGCAGATATCGGTATCGGAAAGGAGTGCTGAAATCCTTTCAAACATATCAAACAATTACATTTAGGGTATTTAGCAGACGCTCTTCTCCAGAGCGACTTACAAAAGTACTTCACTATTTACCCAAGAAAAACCTCAGCTAGTTTAAATAGACTAATAATCTAAAGATCCTCTAAGTTTAGACTCTAAACACAAGTAGAGGTGGGTCTTCAGTTTGAAGACAGCGAGTGTTGGACTCTACTGTTCGGACACCCAGGGGAAGCTCGTTCCACCACTTTGGTGCAGGACAGAAAAAGCCTGGACGCTTGTCTTCCGCGGATTTTGAGGGATGGCGGGTCGAGCCGAGCCGTACTTGAAGCTGGAAGGGCTCTTGGTACAGATCGGCTTTTGACCATCGCCATCAAGTACAGAGGGGCTGGTCCTTTCTTGGCTTTGTAGACCAGGGTCAGGGTTCTGAATCTGATACAGGCAGCAGCTACAGGAAGCCAGTGAAGAGAGAACGCAGCAGTGGAGAGACATAAAAGAAGATAGACAGTCATATCAGAACATTATGACCACTGCTGGTCTGGAATCAGCTCGGCCCGGGACGTCACAGATACCAGGGGACAGGGTTTGCGGCGTGTATAAATAAGTAAGGACATCAAAGTCATCAAGATCAAAGGATGTGCGTAGACTGATGTTCAGTAGGGCATGATGATAGGGTACCAGGCGAAGGGCCGCTGTAGTGAGGGTGTACTGGGAATGGACGTCTCGGCGTCCCCCAGCGGCGTAACGTGGGGTCCCGCGACGACGACTCCGGCGAGAGGTACAGAGCAGTCAGCGCTTCGCTGTGGACCAAGACCAGGCTCTTCACCATTAGTGTTTTAAAGAATTTGGCCTCTGCTTTTAACCCATACATGCAGTGAACACACACACATACACACTATAGTGATCAAACGCACACAGTGGACAGTGAGCACACGGACAGGGAGCGGCTAGCATGGCTGCAACAGAGGCAGCCTCCTTAACCGACCTTGACTCAAAATGGACGGTGTCAGGTGGGGGAAGTTAACCTCCCTCAGTTAACCCTTATATCGAACACCTGTCAGCTAGTGTCATCCAGGCCAAGGGCGGTTATTCCCACTAGGTAGGTGACCGTAATCTACTGATAAGGTCAATATATACTCATAACCTAGAGAGACAACGAAAGGCATGGGGAGGTGTTGAGAGCGCCCTCGGGTGTCCACTCCCCTCCCCTCCCCTCCCCTATTCTAACACAGATTCTTATGCAGATTATATGTAAATCAGAAGGTCCTTGTGAGACAGCTTATATGTGTCCCTCTCACGTTTACAGGAGAAGGAATTAAAAAAATGTCCTCACGTCCACTGGAAGTCGATGTAAAACAATTTTATTTTTACGAGTCATTTCGGAGCGTTTCGATTGGTCCGTTCATCATGAAATTTTGACATAGTGTAAAAAAACAACCAGATTCACATTAAGTAAAAAAGTGAAAAAGGGGGGAAAAAAAAGGAGATACAAGGTTTTGGCAGGACAGTGAGGATATTTCGTAAACCAGTCTGACTGACCTCCCTGGATCTGCAGTGAAATCCCCTTGTGTATGTGTGTATGGTGGTAGTACAATACAGTCTGGCTGGATGTCTGTTGTTGTTTGTGTGTTAGCGCTGTTGTATAGTGAGACATGTTAGCATTAGCGTTAGCATTAGCTGCCCCGCTATGTCAGGTTTGATGCAGAAAGGGTTTTCTTTATGGTTTGATAGGGGGTGGGGTTGTGTTTCACACTTGGGCTGTGACTGAAATAGATCCCTCCCCCTCCGTTAGTATCACTCTATATAGGGAAATTAATAAAAAAAAATTATATATATATATTGTATCATATAAATATAAATATATATATCTCGCTGGTTCCAATCCCGGTCAAGCTGCTAGCCATCGGCAGATGAGGCCCGATGGGGGAGCACAGTTGGCCTTGCTCTCTCCAGTGTGGGTAGAGCAAGGCCATGGCTTCGCTCCATGGCTTCGCTGGCCGGCACTGACATCTGCAGGCTGGTGCGTCGGAGCCGGGGATGCGGCGCTTTCCCTCGGCATGGGTGACTAGGGCATCACGTGTGATTTGGAGGCGGGGCTACGTACAAGTTGGGTAATTGGCTGTCTAAATTGGGAGGAAATTCAAGATTTACTGATCTAGTCATGATAGCAGCGGTTAGACGATTAAAATTTAGTGTCCGTGTAAACTTCAACGTAGCCTCTAATGGAGGTTGGGCAACTAGTCTGATGCAGTAGCAGTAGCTGAAGGGTGGGCAGCTTGTCTGTTTCGGATAACAGGAGCGTCAGGCCGGACAGATGGGCAGTCATTAACTCTGAAAAAGGAAAAGACATGAAATTAGTTCTGATTGGATTTATGGAGTCTGACTATCTTAACAGACTGATTATAAAGAGAGAGCCGGAAGGTAACACAGACACGGGCGCACCCTAAACACTGGCATCCATCCGCTCCACCGTCCACAAACATGGCTGATCATGTGCAAGCAGGGAGAAAACATGACTAGGGATCCATTTCAGTCACAGCCATGGTTTTGGCAGCCCAACAGAAAAAAAAAAAATAATAATAATAAAACAAGCCATCAGAAATCAAAGAGATGTTTTCTTTTCGGACTATTTTAACGCACAGCACCCTGCATGTGTCCCTCCACCATGAATGGCTCACCGTGTCTCCGGCATCAGGCAGTGAATTCATAGGTGTGAGAGAGTGTTAAGACATCTGAGGTCCAGACATCTGGTTCTGACTGATTTCACAACAGACTCCCACCCACTGAATGACTTTGTTTACGTCTTAACTGGATAATTATATCGCTAGTTACAAAAGGGTGGAATACCCCGACTTGATTATGTGGTTTCTTACACTGTTGGACTGTTATCTGCGTGTAATTGAGATTTTTCGGTTTAATTATCGTGTCCTCTTACGATCATACAGACGAAGCTCATCCGAAGTGAAACGGCGTCCTCGCTCTTTAGAGTCAGAGTCAGACTGTGTGACTCAGAGCCTCCGCTGGGATCAGGAAGGGCAGAAGGTTGTGTATTTTCATCATATATAAATTACCCATGATTCCTGATAGCTGATGGAGTGACTCACAGCACCGTTGAAAGATAAACACACCCAGGGGAGATTAGAGCGGGGTGATTATTTACACTGGTGTTACTGCAGCTCCTAATGCACATATTACTGCTAATTAAGCTCGTATCAGAGCGGAGCTCACACTGATCAGACCATGAAGCTGCTTCTGAGACCCTCATAGTAATATACTTGCCTACACACTGAAGAGCCAATACATTATAACCATACAATACATTACACACTGTGAGTTGGTGATGAAACTACAAAAGGACAAAAGTATTGGGACACCTGCTAATTCAGTGTTTCTTCTGAAATCAAGGGTATTAAAAAAAGAGCATACCCTGCTTTTGTTGGAGTAACTGTCTCTACTGTCCAGAGAAGAAGGCTTTCTGCTAGATTTTGGAGGAGAATTGCTATGAGGATTTGATTGAATTCAGCGACATGAGCGTTAGTGAGTTTAGGATATTGGATAATCACCACCTCATCTCATCATCCCCAACTCATCCCAAAAGTATTGGATGGAGGCTATACTTTGGCCTGGCTAGCACTCACTGTGAGTTGCTGGTGAAACTACCTCCACCATGTTTGGAGGCAGTACTTTAGCCTGGCTAGCTCTCACTGTGAGCTGTTGACGAAACTACCTCCACCATGTTTGGAGGCTGTACTTTAGCCTGGCTAGCACTCACTGTGAGTTGCTGGTGAAACTACCTCCACCATGTTTGGAGGCAGTACTTTAGCCTGGCTAGCTCTCACTGTGAGCTGTTGACGAAACTACCTCCACCATGTTTGGAGGCTGTACTTTAGCCTGGCTAGCTCTCACTGTGAGCTGCTGATGAAAATACCTCCACCATGTTTGGAGGCAGTACTTTAGCATGGCTAGCTCTCGCTGTGAGCTGTTGACGAAACTACCTTCACCATTTTGGAGGCAGTACTTTAGCCTGGCTAGCTCTCGCTGTGAGTTGCTGGTGAAACTACCTCCACCATGTTTGGAGGCTGTACTTTAGCCTGGCTAGCTCTCACTGTGAGCTGTTGATGAAACTACCTCCACCATGTTTGGAGGCAGTACTTTAGCCTGGCTAGCTCTCACTGTGAGTTGCTGGTGAAACTACCTCCACCATGTTTGGAGGCTGTACTTTAGCCTGGCTAGCACTCGCTGTGAGTTGTTGACGAAACTACCTTCACCATGTTTGGAGGCAGTACTTTAGCCTGGCTAGCTCTCGCTGTGAGTTGCTGGTGAAACTACCTCCACCATGTTTGGAGGCTGTACTTTAGCCTGGCTAGCTCTCACTGTGAGCTGTTGATGAAACTACCTCCACCATGTTTGGAGGCTGTACTTTAGCCTGGCTAGCTCTCACTGTGAGCTGTTGACGAAACTACCTCCACCATGTTTGGAGGCTGTACTTTAGCCTGGCTAGCTCTCACTGTGAGCTGTTGACGAAACTACCTCCACCATGTTTGGAGGCAGTACTCTAGCCTGGCTAGCTCTCACTGTGAGTTGTTGATGAAACTACCTCTACTGCTATGGTACAGAAACAGTCCTCAGGGGAAATCTGGAAAAAAAAATATCTGCCTCAAAACAGACAGCATTCACAGATGATGTTGCTATGGGAACACAGGAAGATGACCAAAAGCGTGTTCTGCTGGAACCTGTTTAACTGTATATGAAAGTCCCCTTTTACCTGGGTCTCTGTCTCAGTGTCCGTCTCTGTCTCTGTAGGATGGTGTGTATTGGTCAGTAGAATGAAGTCCAGTCCGGCTCACCGCTGTAGAGATATAGAGAGACAGGCTGGTTACCTGCGGCCGGAGCACTGCGCCCCTCCTCCCCCTCTCACACACTCCGCAGGAAAGATGTGGTTCATCCGTGACGGCTGCGGGATCGTGTGCGGCGTGATCACCTGGTTCCTGGTGTTCTACGCCGAGTTCGTGGTTCTGTTTGTGATGCTGCTGCCCGTCAGGAATGTGGTCTACAGCCTGGTGAACGGAGCGCTGTTCAACACACTCGCCTTCCTCGCCCTCGCGTCGCACTTTAGAGCCATGTGCACCGACCCGGTAAGTGTGTTATAAATTTGAACACAGACAGACAGACAGACAGACAGACTGCAGTCATATTCGTGGTCTAGACTACAAACAGACTTTTACTGTACTTTACAAACAGGCGTTTCTGGACTGGTCTGGACTGCTAACAGTCTCATGCTCTGGACTATACTACTGGACTATACCACAAACGGTCTTGTGGTCTGGATTACAAACAGTCTTGTGGTCTGGACTATACTACTGGACTATACCACAAACGGTCTTGTGGTCTGGATTACAAACAGTCTTGTGGTCTGGACTATACTACTGGACTATACTACAAACGGTCTTGTGGTCTGGATTACAAACAGTCTTGTGGTCTGAATTACAAACAGTCTTGTGGTCTGGACTATACTACAAATGGTCTTGTGGTCTAACTACAAACGGTCTTGTGGTCTGGACTATACTACTGGACTATAATACAAACGGTCTTGTGGTCTGGATTACAAACAGTCTTGTGGTCTGGATTACAAACAGTCTTGTGGTCTGGATTACAAACAGTCTTGTGGTCTGGACTATACTACTGGACTATAATACAAACAGTCTTGTGGTCTGGATTACAAACAGTCTTATGGTCTGGACTATACTACTGGACTGGACTACAAACATTCTTGTGATCTGGACTATACTACAAACGGTCTTGTGGTCTGACTACAAACGGTCTTGTGGTCTGGACTATACCACTGGACTATAATACAAACGGTCTTGTGGTCTGGATTACAAACAGTCTTATGGTCTGGACTATACTACTGGACTGGACTACAAACATTCTTGTGATCTGGACTATACTACAAACGGTCTTGTGGTCTGACTACAAACGGTCTTGTGGTCTGGACTATACCACTGGACTATAATACAAACAGTCTTGTGGTCTGGATTACAAACAGTCTTATGGTCTGGACTATACTACTGGACTGGACTACAAACATTCTTGTGATCTGGACTATACTACAAATGGTCTTGTGGTCTGACTACAAACGGTCTTGTGGTCTGGACTATACCACTGGACTATAATACAAACGGTCTTGTGGTCTGGATTACAAACAGTCTTATGGTCTGGACTATACTACTGGACTATAATACAAATGGTCTTGTGGTCTGGACTACAAACGGTCTTGTGGTCTGGACTATACTGCAAATGGTCTTGTGGTCTGGACTACAAACGGTTGGTCTGGATTACAAACGGTCTTGTGGGTTGGACTGTACTACTGGACTCTCTACTACAAATTGTCTTGTAGTCTGGACTGCTATCGGTCTTGTGGTCTGGAACAGGCTTGTAGGCTAGAGAACCAATATAATTGTGGCTTAGACTACCAACAGAAAACCTTGCATTATTAGAGCTCCCAACAGACCCGTGGTCTAGACTCCCAACAGATTTGTGGTCTAGTCTACAGACTAACTTGTCTTTGGTCTCTGGTGTTTCTGAAAGGTCCTCAAATACCTGTTTCATTTTTCCTGCCTGTAGGGGGCAGTACCAAAGGGAAATGCCACTAAGGAGTTCATTGAGAGTCTACAGCTGAAACCAGGCCAGGTGGTCTACAAGTGTCCCAAATGCTGCAGCATCAAACCAGAACGTGCACACCACTGCAGGTAACACACACACACACACACACACACACACACTCGCTGTGTTGTGCTTCCACTCAATGGCCACTTTATTAGAAACGCCTACATAAATGATGTACAGTCTCTAACTAAACACCAGCAAGGTAGAGCTACAGGTGAGGGGTTTCTGATAAAGTGGCCAAGGCTGCTGGCCACTGGTACTATACACACTCTTTCATTCCTCATTCCCTTGAAAGTGCACACTGAATGAAGTGAGGCTGAGCTGAGTAATGGAGAGTTGGAGTAAGTGCAGTGAGATTGGATTTGGAGCTGAGGCGAGTCGGTGTTTGGGGAAGAGGATAAATGGAGCCGAGTTGAGTTAAGCTCAGTAGAACTGAATTACGATGCGGCCTGGCTTTGCTCCCGTATGTGGACGGGAATGCGCAGCGGGAAGTCACAGTGTGGAGACTAAACAGGGCGGAGTCTCTTTATATAGTCTCGTAGTAAATGTGTTTGATTGATGTGTCTGACTGACCTACTCAGAGCCCCTGTTCCTACTGTTCAGTGACTCCTTTCCCTTAACCTGTCCACAGGCCCCTAGTGGCCAGTGCTGGAAATGTACATGTTGAATGTGTTTACAGGTTAAATATGTTTACTGGTTTAAATGAACTGGTTGTGTGTGTGTGTGTGTGTGTGTGTGTGTGTGTGTGTGTGTGTGTGTGTGTTTACTGGTTTAAATGGACTGGTTGAATGTGGGTTTACTGGTGTAAATGGACTGGTTCAATGTGGGTTTACTGGTGTAAATGGACTGGTTGAATGTGTGGGCTTACTGGTTTAAATGGACTGGTTGAATGTGGGTTTACTGGTTTAAATGGACTGGTTGAATGTGGGTTTACTGGTGTAAATGGACTGGTTCAATGTGGGTTTACTGGTGTAAATGGACTGGTTGAATGTGGGCTTACTGGTGTAAATGGACTGGTTGAATGTGTGCGTTTACTGGTGTAAATGGACTGGTTGAATGTGTGCGTTTACTGGTGTAAATGGACTGGTTGAATGTGTGTGCGTTTACTGGTGTAAATGGACTGGTTGAATGTGTGTGGGCTTACTGGTTTAAATGGACTGGTTGAATGTGTGTGCGTTTACTGGTTTAAATGGACTGGTTGAATGTGTGCGTTTACTGGTGTAAATGGACTGGTTGAATGTGTGTGGGCTTACTGGTTTAAATGGACTGGTTGAATGTGTGTGGGCTTACTGGTTTAAATGGACTGGTTGAATGTGTGTGGGCTTACTGGTTCAAATGGACTGGTTGAATGTGTGTGCGCTTACTGGTTTAAATGGACTGGTTGAATGTGTGTGGGCTTACTGGATTAAATGGACTGGTTGAATGTGTGTGGGCTTACTGGTTTAAATGGACTGGTTGAATGTGTGTGGGCTTACTGGTTTAAATGGACTGGTTGAATGTGTGTGGGCTTACTGGTTTAAATGGACTGGTTGAATGTGTGTGCGCTTACTGGTTTAAATGGACTGGTTGAATGTGTGTGGGCTTACTGGTTTAAATGGACTGGCTGAATGTGTGTGGGCTTACTGGTTTAAATGGACTGGCTGAATGTGTGTGGGCTTACTGGTTTAAATGGACTGGTTGAATGTGTGTGGGCTTACTGGTTTAAATGGACTGGTTGAATGTGTGTGGGCTTACTGGTTTAAATGGACTGGTTGAATGTGTGTGGGCTTACTGGTGTAAATGGACTGGTTGAATGTGCGTGGGCTTACTGGTGTAAATGGACTGGTTGAATGTGCGTGGGCTTACTGGTGTAAATGGACTGGTTGAATGTGCGTGGGCTTACTGGTGTAAATGGACTGGTTCAATGTGTGTGTGTGTGTTTACTGGTTTTAATGGACTGGTTCAATGTGTGTGTGTGTGTTTACTGGTTTTAATGGACTGGTTGAATGTGTGTGTGTGTGTGTGTGTGTGTGTGTGTGTGTGTGTGTGTGTGTGTGTGTGTTTACTGGTTTGAATGTGTTTAGAGATCTGCTGCCCTGAAGGGTCTGCATGGGCTACACAGTAGGTGTGTGTACTGAATGCCCCACCTGGCTGCTCTGCTCTGCTGGAGGTGTGTGTGCAGGTGTGTGTGTGTGTGTGTGTTGTGTAAGTAAGGTGCTAAGTGTCTATAGTGTAAATCTAAGTCCATCATAATTAACGCTGTCTCTGGCCTGCAGCTCCACTAGGAGAAACTCAGAGATGCACCATGGCCTACATTCACCCAGAAAGTGTGTGTGTGTGTGTGTGTGTGTGTGTGTATGTGTGTGTGTGTTCTTCTTCTAGTGTGTGTAAGCGCTGTATCAGGAAGATGGACCACCACTGTCCATGGGTGAACAACTGCGTGGGTGAAAACAACCAGAAATACTTTGTGCTCTTCACGGTGAGTAGAGCTCCTCATCCTCACACTGATGACCATATTTAAAGGCCTGAAACCCTGGAAACCCTGCAGTGATGCTGACTGACGTGGTGGTGGTGTGTTAGTAGTGTGTGTTGCACTGCTGGTACGAGTGGATCAGACGCAGCAGTGATGCTGAACTGAGAAACATCCAGCCAATACCATGCTGTGGGCAGCACCATACAGTGGTTTAGCCCCGCCCACTCATACTGGCTGGAGGGGTATAAAGCCCCCCGGCATTGAGCTGTGGAACAGTGGAAGGACTGTGTTCTCTGGAATGATGGATGGTGGTGCTCCATCCTGTAATTTTGAATGGGATGAGTTGGGGAGATGGGGATTTGGTGGGGTGGTGATCATCATCATCATCATCATCCAACACCCTGACCTCACTAACGCCCCAACAAATCTAATCATGGTGTCGTTATGTCCATATATGGTCATGAATGTGATGTCACAAAACCCAACCCATTTGCTTATGGCTACGTATTCAGCCTGCAGCAGTTTAGGCCCGTCCATTTCTATTGAAGGTATAAGCAGTCTTTGAGTCTGGATTGCTTTCTGAACGAGGCACAGTGCAGGGCAGCCAATCAGAACACAGCTTTTGGAACATAAACCCACACAAACATCATAGGTAAATATAATATATGATCAGAAATGTAAGATATGGGCTTTTTTAATTGTACAGTCCTAATAACGATGATGCCACAGAGGTTTCTTTCAGTGCGAGCATAGAAAAACCACTTCTCTAAGGAAGCATCCACTGAGAAGCCTCTTATTGGGAACCGAAAGTGAGCAGTGATGCAGTACGTTACACATACAGTCCAGACAGGCCTCTTAAATGGTCCACAGTGACCGTACGAAAGAGCCCAATGTCAAATGTCTCATTACATTGCACTATATACTACTTAGTACCATTGACTGCGACGATTTTATAGTCCTTACCGAATAAAATGTCTGAAATCTACGTTAGGAGGTCGATAACCAGTGTGTGGAGGCGGGGCTTAGTGAAAAGAGGGCTGGGTAGATAAGAGACACCAATGGCAGCGTGAACATTCAGAAGGTCACCACCCACCACTACAAAAATGGAGGGAAAACCGTTTGGTAAAGATGTACGCAATGTGTCCAAATGTTTGTGGACATCCCTTGTAATGAATGCATTCTGCTACTTCCAGTGCTGACCCAGATGTGAACATGTACACACACACACACCCACAGGTTGTCTAGTCACTAATTGATTATTATTACATCAAAATAATTGAGGCAGAGTTACAGACGCAGCGGAACTGATTTTGCAACCTCTAGGGGGCGCAAAATCCATCCAGGTTTAAAACAACACAAGTGTTGTTTATTCAGCACATTGCTCAATCGTCCACAGTGACGGTAAGAAAGAATCTCAAGGGTAGAAGCAAACGACCTACAGAAGACTCTACAACAGTTGAATGAGGTGTGCTTGAACAGGAAAAGCAAAAAACTGCAGGAACCCGGCCCTCCAGGACCGGAATTGCCCACCCCTGCTCTACAAACTGCACAAAACCCTTTGTTCACAAATATAAAAACAACAACACTGAACTACAATCGTGTTCATGGAATCGCACCAACGAGGAAGCTGCTTCTGGACAGTATGTCAAACATTGCGGCCTGTCTCAAATCTACCCAAGACCACCTGAATGTTTCCTGTGTTTCTGGGAAAGTGTTCTGTGGACAGATGACAGAAGTTGAACCTTTTAGCATGAATGCGGAAAACTGCACACCAAATCCTCATTCCAACTGTGAAGCATGGTGGAGGGGGCGTCATGGTTTTGGGCTCCTTTGCTGCCTCAGGGCCTGGATGCCTTGCGACCATTGAGGGAACTATCCAGATTTGCAGCTGTAAAGGCAGCAGCTAAAGAGACACTGGGTGTAGCGACAAAATGGGGACGATGTCCGTAGAAAGTTTTTGAGAAAATTAGTGTTTTGGAATGGCCACGTCCACGTCCACGCTATGGAGATGCTGTGGTGTGACCTGAAGATGAACTGAAACATTTGCAGGGAGGAATGATCCAAAATTCCTCCTTAATGTTGGTACCGCTGTTACCTTCAGGTCATTGTATCTAAGGGTTCACTTACTTTTTCTAGCCTGCAATGAGGATGTGCTCAACAAAAGTCCTGATCAGTACAACAGTGTGTGTGCAATTAGTTTAGTTAAATTGTGTTTCTGATTATTCATGTATACTGAATCATTTAAAGTGGATACTGAATCATTTCATTGCTGCCGGACAAAAACCTTGCATCTATAATTTTTGCCGTTTTATTTACTTTTTGACGTAATGTGAATTGAGTTGTTCTTTATTGTGTATCATGATCTCATGATGAATGGACCAATAGAAATGCTCCAAAATGTCTCATTACATTGCACTATGACTGCGACGATTTTATAGTCCTTACCGAATAAACTGTCTGAAATCTACGTTAGGAGGTCGATAACCAGTGTGTGGAGGCGGGGCTTAGTGAAAAGAGGGCTGGGTAGAAAAGAGACACCAATGGCAGCGTGAACATTCAGAAGGTCACCACCCACCACTACAAAAATGGAGGGAAAACCGTTTGGTAAAGATGTACACAATGTGTCCAAATGTTTGTGGACATCCCTTGTAATGAATGCATTCTGCTACTTCCAGTGCTGACCCAGATGTGAACATGTGTACACACACACACACACACACACACAGGTTGTCTAGTCCCTAATTGATTATTATTACATCATAATAATTGAAGCGGAGTTACAGACGCAGCAGAACTGCTTGTTTAGGATTGGTTATTGACTCTGTATATTGTGTGTGTGTGTGTGTGTGTGTGTGTGTGTGTGTGTGTGTGTGTGTGTGTTTTGCAGATGTACATTGCTCTGATATCTCTCCACGCTCTTATCATGGTGGCATTCCACTTTATCTTCTGCTTCGAGGAGGACTGGTCGAGTAAGAACACTGTGCACACACTCCAGCATTTCTTCACCAGAGATGACCTCATCTCTGCTACTTCTGTATTTATATGGGGGCCAAAAGGAGGCTCATCTGGTGTGTGTGTGTGTGTGTGTGTGTGTGTGTGTGTGTGTGTGTGTGTGTGTGTGTGTGTGTGTGTGATGTGGTTTACATTAGATCTGGTCAGTTAAGGTTTTGCATGCCATTATAGTGAGGGACAGCTAAAATAATACTACATGATGCTACATCCCACCCCATCACCTACATTGGCTGCGTCTCCCTCCTACTTGACACTTGATTGGTTTGTAGAGGGGCGTCTGATGCACGCCCAGTTATGTCGCCCCTAACAGATAGAGCCCCCCCCCCCCAGCCCCCAGATCATTGTTCTCCAGCTCAATGTCTTTCTTCTAAATTTGGTCCTCTGGTCCAGGTTGTGGTCCGAGGCACCTTTCACACCTGCTGTTTGGGTCAAAAGGTCAGAAGATCGGGACCAAACAGGGTTGGTGTGAAAGCCATGCTGCACAGAGGAAAGTGATATGTAAATGAGGACTGATTGGGGATTCCTCATTGGCTGGATTATGGATTATGAGCCTCTCTGCTGCACTCTTTAAAATAAAGGTGCTACAGAGAGTTCCTGAAAAAAGCCCCTTTGTAGCACCTTTATTTTTAGCACTGTAACCCACTCTTTCTCCGGTCTTCTCTCCACTCCTTCATCCATCCCCTTCCCTTTGTTCTCCAGAGTGCAGCTCCTTCTCCCCTCCAGCAACCGTCATCCTCCTCATCCTCCTGTGCTTTGAGGGCCTCCTCTTCCTCATCTTCACCGCAGTGATGTTCGGGACGCAGGTCCACTCCATCTGTACTGATGAGACCGTAAGTTTGCACCCCTGTCCTCGTCACCGCTGAGGTCGTTTCCTCTCGTTCTCGTCTTTCTTTTTTTTTTAATCCTGTGGTTTAGAAGTTTATTCTGAACGACTCTCCTCACTAACACTAAACACACTGAGCTCATTCTCATCACACATGCATTACAAGTGAACATCGTCTGGCTTATTTCAGATGAATATACTGTTTACACACTTGTTGGGGACGTTCAATTAAATATTTGTGAATATTTGGGTTTTCTGTTTGCAAAAGAAAATATTTCTATTTTTTATCTCATTTTTATGTACTATTTATTTATGTTTATTTTAATGCATAGTACATTTCTTCTGTTTTTTTACCTATTTTTTTGTTAAAAATATTATTATAAATATTGTTTTAAATATTATTATTTATTTATTATTATTATTATTAATATTATTATTATTATTATTATTATTATTGTGTATATTTGAATGCTTGATTACATACTATTAAGTTAATAACCATGAATTAAGGAGATTGCAGATGTGCAGCTGCTACAATGACTGAAGACTGGTTACCAATTAATTACACTTGAATCTTATAGAAGTTTCTTATAGTGAAAAGTAATTAATGAAGAAGTATGGGGGGGGGGGCTGTACGCTGTACCAATTTGTGTAGAAGGTTGCCAACAGGGGGTGCTCTGGTGGTAATGTGTAGCAGATTACTACCAGATTATTTTATATATATATATATATAGAAATAATTATTATTTGATGTACATAACTCAGCTCTTGTAGCTCCCAAGCCAGAAAAGCTTATGTAAACCAATTAGCATGTCTAAATCACACACACACACACACACACACACACACACACACACACACACACACACACACACACTCTCCACAGAAGGTGTGGAGGTGTCCAGTAATCTCTAACAGGCTTGGATATTGTTATTGGTCCCCTATTATGACTGTAATGCTGCTCTTCTGGTGTGTGCTCATGTTTCAGGGTATAGAGCAGCTGAAGAAGGAGGAGAGAAGATGGGCGAAAAAGTCCAAGTGGATGAACATGAAGGTGGTGTTTGGTCATCCTTTCTCTATAGCGTGGCTCAGTCCGTTTGCTACTCCTGACCACGGGAAGGCGGAGGTGTATCAATACGTGGTCTGACGCGGGAATCCTCTTTCCCTCACTGGACGCGGACTGGGACTGGGACCCCCCCCCCTCGTTAACCACTCCTTTCTTTATTTTATCTATGCTTTTCTACCCAGCCTCTTCAGGTTTCCATGCTACGTGGGATGCAGATGCTGATACGGTGCTTGCTTTTAACCTCTGTCGTTTTCGCTGCTCTTAGTTCCGCTGGCTGTGCCTGTTGCAGTTTACGTTTTTCGGTTGTTTCTGTTCACACCAAAGCCCTGAATGCCGCCTTGCTTTCGCTTCTTGCTTGAGTTTTTGCTTTTCTTAGTGGCCTGTTTGCCCTGAAGCTCTTAACAGTCAGACCGAGGACAGCGTGAGGGACGCTGGGATGACTCTCTACCAATGTTAGATGCTCTGTAGGACGTGGTTCTTTTGGTTAGCGGGAGAACCAGTGTAGATTCAGTGTCCGTTCCTTTAGATGACCAGTCGTTTTCTTGTTTTGCTCAGAACCGGTGGACGAATTGGATTCCTGACAGAGCTCTGCCTCATTAGTTATGCTGTGATGATGACAGTATGTCGTCGCTGTCAGCAAAAACCTCGTATCTCAGAAACGGCAATTTTACTGGATGGAAAAACCCTTCTTAACTCCTGAAGGACGTCAAAAAGATCATTTTGGAGCATTTCTATTGGTCCATTTATCAGAAAACTTTGACACAATGCAAAGAACCACATATTCATATTATGTCATAAAGTGAAAATGACAAAAATGGAGATACAAGGTTTTTTTGTATTAATTTGTTTCAAATTGTATTGCATTTTCTACCCAAATCCCCATTCCTGTGAACTCACCCCATCACTCGCAATGCCCCCAACACTAGGATTTCAGGAGGATGAAGTCTAGCACATGTCTCCTCCAATACATGTAAAGCCAGCCACCGCCTCTTCTCGAACATCACTAGGCAGCCAATGTGCTCGGAGGAAAGCGCTGCTCCCCAACTCCGATATGACCGCTAACAGACCACTGTGCTGACCAACATCACGCTAGAACCCCATCAGCCCACCACTGAGAGAGGAAGGCCAGTTGTGCTCTCTCAGACTCCGGCTGCTGATGGCATACAGCATGTCCCGGGATTCCAGCTCCTTAGTCCACCGGATCACTCAGAGCCCCAGGAGATACGAGGTTCTTGCCGGACAGCGATGATATTTTGGGCCCCAGTCGGAGTAAATGAAACCAGGCACCTTTTAGTCACCTTTATTTGGATGATGAAGGTGAACATGTTCACCAAGCCTTCAGCAGTTTATGGTAAATTAGCAGTATCTCGAACCGTGAGCTTTGCTGCCTTGACCATTACACTTAAAAACGTAAATGGAAGGAAAGCATGTATCCGAGTCCAGTATATCCCGTTGGTATTAGTTGGCTGTTTATTTACAACAATCGTCTTCAGCCGTTTTGCTTCTATAGTACATGTCTAGACAGAGCCACGCTTGAGTCAACCTACACTATATGGACAAAAGTATTGGGACACCTGCTCATACATTGTTTCTTCTGAAATCAAGGGTATTACAAAGAGTGTATCCTGCTTTTGATAGAGTAATGTAATTGGGCAATTACAGCTCCACCTCATCATCTCCAACTCCTCAACTTATTCCAAAAGTATTGGATGGAGCACCAGCCATCATTCCAGAGAACACAGCTCTTCCACTGCTCCACAGCTCAATGCTGGAGGGCTTTGTACCCCTCCAGCCCACGCCTGGTATTAGGCAGCATGGTGGCAGTAGGCTCTTGTTAATCTGCTCCTAGTCTATTGGCAGTACTTAAAGTAGCTGACTTCATTCATTAGAAGGGGTGTCCACAAATATTTGGACATATAGTGTAGCTGCTCTTTGGCCATGGAACAGTGTTAATGCCTCAACACCGTAATTCTCTGTAGTGCAAGTGTTGCTTGTAAATACGCCTTAAGCTAGATGAGACGGAGCCTGGCTTTGGTGGGTGAACAGAACTCGGGTCGCTTCAATGTGTTAAAACTTCTTTTGCCAAATGTTCTTTTGACCACCCCCCCCCCTTTGAAAAGCCTCAGGACACCAGCAGAAACTGGGTCGTACCACGTGGCTGAAACTGGGATGAGATTAGTCAAGCGTTGACGTGCAGTTTGCCTTTGTTTTCTTTGCTTTCTTGCATTTTTTACATTTTTATTCTTCATTCTTAAAAAGTAACACCAGTTCATGGGTCATCACCCAGCATGGACTTGGACCTGAACCGAAGCCTTGCACAGTGTTTTCTTCCTCCTTTTTCTTTAAATTTCATCTTCAAACGATGGACAAACCTGGTGAAAGAAATGTGTGCATGACTCGTACATACATTGTTGAGTTTAGAGGCTTCCAGAAAAGTCTCTGAACTTTCTCAAACGGTGGAAAATCAGTCCTTCACATCATACAATCAACTTCAGTTGGGGTCACTTCCAACCTGCTTCGCTGAAGAAGCCTCAAGACCGTCACGATTGGGGCTGTTCCTGAACCTCACCAGCTTTTGAACCTCAAAGGAAATTCCTTCCAAGTAGACCAATCAGAAAAGGACAACCAAGCTCTCCTTTGAAACACTATCTCTAGACGTGATCGTTCTGCTGTGTATTTCGGTCGCTCTGTAATCCCGGACCATCAGTGTGTTATTTCTATGGATGAACCAGGACTGAACTAGACAGCCTTGAAAACTGGGGTTGTTGAATGGCTCTTGGTGGGTTTTAATGGGTTTAGGGTACTAATGCTAATCTTGCTGATCTTTAACAGTTAGAGCTCCAAGCCATCCCTGGATGCTTCTCTGTCCACTTCGGACCCCTTTCTGACTGCAGTCTGCCAGTGTTCCACGTTTCTGGAGTCCGTAGGAGCTGAACTAGATCATGGATATGTTTACTCTACGCTTTCATTGGCTCGATCTAGCTCAGCACTGATCAAACTGAAAGCCAGTGAAGATGTGTGGATTTGAATAAGCCTGCTTCTGATTTGACCAACCTAAGCTAGTCCTGACCTTTAGACAAATTTGCTAAGGTCTCAAGAGTCGCATTCAGGGTTGTTGAACCGCAGGCCAGAGTCCAGCTTCAGAGTCCAGTCCACACTCCAGCTAAACCTGGCCACTCACAGATGAGATGGATCAGGTGAGTTTGCGTGGGGAAAGTATAAAACTGCAGGAATCTGGCCCACCAGCACCAGCAGCCCACTCCTGATCTAAAGAATGGCACTTTTGGTAACCATGTGAATAGCTCTAACTGTTAAAGAGCCATCCATTAAAAGCTTTAGGAGACCGAAAGTGGTTCTTTTATGGCCTCACTCCAGGCTTCGTTATATTTTATAATATTGGGACTGTAATCATCAGCTGCTTCGTGTTTATTTTTGGTGCAGATTTGCTGTTGAAACCTATGTGGGTCAATAACAGTCCCAAAACAGTCAATAAGTACAAGTTCTTCATTTCAAGACAATCGGTAAACATCTATTCAACAGAAATCAACCCAGAAGCTACCCAGGTCTTTCAGTTTTCAGAGCGATTCTTCTCAAGAGACTCGCTTTCAGTGTTTTTGCCAAAATCTGCAGGAGATCTTTCCACACCTTCTGGCCAAGATCAGAATCCTAACCAGCTCCTCTGTTAAACATGGTGGTGGGAGTATTCAGAAATCTGCAGGGAGAGTTGTCTTGAGCCCTATTCGGGTGGGATTAGTTGAGATGGAGTTATGCAATTGTACTACGGGATGTAGTAAACTGATAAATGACTGAGATTGGAGTGGCTGCTCGTGGCTAACCCTGCCGTCACCTCCATCTGATAACCTGCTTGTAGTAATAATGAAATTTTAGCGTGAAATTAGCTGCAACATGTGCATAACATGTATGTAGGTTCTAGGCTATGCTACACAATGACTTGCCTAAAGCTTCCAGCAGCGCTGCGCCGCTGAGGAGTCCTTAGGCTGGTCCTCTAGATTTGACTGAGGTTTGCCACAGACTTGACTGACCCGAGGTATCTGTGACATGCGTGTCGACACTAAATGCCTCCTCAAGCTCCTCCCTACTCCCTAAGGCAGCGATATGACGTAATACTTACACACTGGGTTAATATAAACTGATGTCTGAGAACTTTCTGCTTCTCAGCATCCAAGTCCTGACAAACACATTCAGTGATGTTGAGGTCTGGTCAGTCTGCAGTTCTGAGCAGCAGCAGCAGCAGCTTCTTAGTTTGCTATTCTCCCTAAGAGCTGCTCCTTGATCAGCTCCACAGCCTTTCAGGCCTACAGCAGTGAGTCGTTTTCTCATAGTGAAAGGATGGAGATGTTTTCGGAGCTCGAGCAACCGGAAACAACTTGTACTTAACTGCTGTTTTGACAAGAAACTGCATAAATGAACGATGGCCTCTGACTTTTGTGCAGGGTTGTAGATTAATCACACATCACCCTGCTGGTTGATAAGGCCAGAAGAGGCTTGTGGGTCACGATTTCTCAGGGGATGAGTGCTGACCTAGAATCAGTTCTTCTCTCTTGTATTCCAGTACACAGACAGAGCATATGATGCTGAATCGCCAGCGATGTTTCTATTTTCCTGCAGTAACCAGTGTTTGAGATGAAGCCAATCAGAGTGGGGGGTTGGTGAGAAACTGTGGTTCATTGAGGAGAAATTTGCCACCTCAGGTTTCTTTACGGTGGGAGGTAATATATATATAGCCATTTTATTAACTATCTTAACCCACCAGTCGTCCTATATGTGTCTTCTGAGCTTTATATGGACTGCTGATGATGGTAAAATAGTGGGAAATATAAAATAATGCCTTTTTATTGGGGACTACTTTTTGCCTCACAGTGCCCATCATGTATCCCTCCACCATTTTAATGATAAGCAATTTTCAACCTATGTTTTAGACCCCAAATCACCTCAGAGTGTCTCAGAAGCAGTGTGTAAGGCCCTAGACAGAGTACTCATACCCTTTTGGTGTACTAGCCTTCTCTAAGGGAGCTTTTGGAGGTCCAGATGTGGTTCCATCCATCACCACTGTGAACAATTCTAATTGGACGAGTTTCACACCAAACCCACTCTCAATGTTTCCTCAATCCTCCATCAATTCCTTCAAGAAATGTTCTCCTTTGAGGCTCTATTAAGGTGTAGGAAGTCAAATGGATGCAGTTGAGACAAAATGATGGCCTAAATTCAGGCTTCAGGCTGGCTGCTACTGTTTTTAGCTTGTGTGACGTGTTCAAAATAACGGAAACACTGCCTGAAATACTTCTACTTGTAGACCAGAGACTATGTGGGTGGTGGACCGTTCTCAGCACAGCAGTGAGACGAACTCCTAGGCCACTTTATCAGAAACTCCTCTCTAGGAGCTCCACCTTGCTGGTGTTCCGATAGAGGCTGTAGACGATGTGTTTTTGCATCTCTTATTCAGGGCTCTGTTTCTGACCACAGAGCTGCTCTTGTCTGGATATGTTTGGATGGTGGACCCACTCTCAACCTCGCAGTGATGCTGACTGTTAGAGAGTACCAAAAGACAAAAACACAGTGCCTGACCCACTAAAACCAGCACCACTCACACCACCACCAACACTACCTTGTCAGTGTCACTGCAGTGCTGAGAATAGACCACCACCCCAATAATACCTGGACAAGAGTGGTCCTGTGGCCAGAAGCTGGCCAATGATCAACGGGGTAGAGGAGGGGTTTCTATTAAAGTGGCCGGTGAGTGTGAGTATTTAATGTGTTTATTTCGTGCGACTTCCTGGGATCTCCAGAACTGGCCGAATGCTCCTGATTTTGGGGTCCGATTAAGTAGGTGCTAGTTTTATTGGAAGTGAAAGTGAGAGAATGAGCGAGGGACTTCAATCATCAGTGTGGAATAGAGATTATATGAACGTGCTGCTATTCTTCCAAAAGGGATCTGTATTTCTATGATTTTCAATTTTTATTTTATTTTATTTTTTTAACTCTCTCTCTCTCTCTGCTTTCTCTCGCTCTCTGTATGGTTAGTATTTACAGTGTGTGTTTCATACAGTCTGCTTATCATCACTTTTAAAGTAAATGCAATAAAGTTACTGGGTTTTCTTTTGTTTTCCACAGTATTTTCTCTTCTGTCTTTATATAATAGATCTAAATAGTAATACACTGCTACTGACTTTCCTAAATACTTCCATAATCAGACATGTATAAAGTGCTAGAGACCCAGACTCGAGTAAAAGTACAAGAGCTCTATCCGAAAAGTGACTTGAGTAGAAGTAGAAGTGTCTTTAAGCTCCAGACTTAAGTAGAAGTACTAAAGTATTCAGCATTTCTGTACTTAAGTATTTGTAAGTAGTTTATTCTAAACTGTACTACTGAAGTACTGAGAGTAAAAGTACAGTACTGTGTTCTGTAGTTCTTACAGAAAGCAGTCAGAAGTCTGAGTATCAGTGTTTCTATTAGTTCAGATGCTCAGACTGAAGCACTGTCTCAGTTCCTCTGGCTGTAGTAGAAGGACGGGACTGTAGAAGACAGAGTTCATGAACACGAGTCTTCAGTTCACTCTCTAAACAAACTCGCCCAAAAGAGAGAGAGAGCTGAGCAGACCTGACTCGACCCGCCACACACAAGAGCTTCATCTGTAAAACCAGTGAGGAGAGCAGCTCAAACCCTGAGCTTCACTCTCTGTAACCTCAACTACAGCTGAAAGATCTCAGCCCATTCAGACACATACGAGTATTTGCAGGAGGTGAAGATGGAGGAGGTTCTTCTGGTGGTTCTTCTTCTTCTTCATCTGGAGATAAACTAACAGAGCTCCAGCGTTAGTGTCCTCACTGCAGCAGCGGAGTGAGAGGAAGAACGGCAGCATGCTCGCTCACGGCTCCATCACCTGTTCTGCTCAGTGTTGAGGCGGCTTCATCAAACCTGGTGACAGCGCCATCTAGCGCTCTGGCCTGGTGATACTGTGGGTCTGAAATGATTCGTACTGTTTTTATAACTGTAACGAGTAACGATGCAGCTCATAAACATGTAACAGAGTAAATTTTAGTATTTTACTACTTAAGTACCGTAGTGAAGTAGTTCCACTTCCTTACTGTACATCTCTGCCCATAATTCACCCAAACACACCGACCAGAGTTTCCACTCCATCCAGTTCAACCATGTTCAACTCCGGCTGAAAAACTCCGCCCATCTTGTGGCCTTTTTTTAACGAGGCGACCAATAAAACACGAGTTTAGCTGAAGCGGAGTGAACGCAGGGCTGAACGGTGGGAGGGATTTACTCATGTTCGTATTTAACAGTGCTAATGCTAATGCTAATGCTAATCTGTTCAGCATTCATTGAAACTGTCTCAGCAAGGTTTGGTTTAAACCCCTGAGAAACAGACCCCTCAGCGCCGGGTCAGGGTGAGGAGTTTAATGGAGAAATTCGATGCTGTGTCTCTTTGCTAGCTGTGGTGTTCAGGACCCTCGCTAGCTACTGTCGCTAATGTTGCTAATGTTAACATGGGCTGAGTGGGAGGAGTTAAACCTGCTGGACTGATTTGTCCTCCTTCAGAATCATGAAGCTCAGTAAGTGCTGGTCTTCAGTCGGCCCAGTCAGAGATGTGCTGTGGGGGTTAGCATAAAGAGATGCTCGGCTCCGTCTCAACTAAACTGCCAACCTGCTTCCTAATACGCTTAGATTAAAGCGCTGAGCCAAGGAAGGCCGTCCTCCGCACTGGTTTTATGCCAGGGTATTCTTAGGCATGATGCCAAAAACACAACACCCCCAAAATTACATTACAGTTTCTGTGATAAAGTGTTTTGCTAGCGTGAAGCTAAGATTTGGGGCTGAGATGAAAAGATGAACATGAAGACAGATCAGATTTGCATCTTCAGTGGAATCTACAAATTAGACAGCACGTGCACATCAGCTCTTGAAGGTACTTAAGGTGTTAAAAGCAGGAAAACTGGACAAGCGCAAGAAGAGTAAGAACCAAACTGGGACTTGTGGGGCGTTCCAGCGGTATGTAGCGGTCAGTACCTGCCAAAAGTGCTCCAAGAAAGGACAACCGGTGAACCGGCGACAAGGCCATGGGTGCCCAGGGCTCACTGATGTCAACATTTAGATCCATGGAGGCCTACCTCACAGGATCTGCTGCTAACCTCTTGGTGACGGAAACCACAGGGTGGCTTCAGGGGTCTTATGAAGCCCATGCCTCGAATGGTCAGATCTGCTGCAGTGGTGCTAATATTATGAGTAATGGATGTAGAGTATTTTACAGCTATTAAAGCTAAAGAGCCACCAGAACTAACCAGTTAGGCGTGTGGTGGACTGTTTCTGTGACACCAACCAGGGTCAGGGTTAAGTCGTGTGACTTCACACTGTTCACCTGTGCTCGGGTGCGGCAACAGCTCCATAATGACTGGAATTACTGCTGTCTGTGTGTATGGGTGTGTGTGGTACGCTGGATGACACACTGTTATCATTAAGCATGGACGAAGCAAAATGACCGTACGGCGTCCTCCCGTCCTGAGTGTGTGATGACTTAGACATGCAGTTAGCACTATGCTAATTGGTGGAATATGGGCTCTCATTATTTGTTAGTTACATTAGCCCTGTAATTTAAGTGCAAAGGAAGGAAACGTCACTTCGGACTTCACCCAAACATGTCCTGGTTGGCTGCTTTCACTATTTTTAGGGCAAGAACTTGGGGAAATGTAACGTTTTGTTAAGAAAATTGCTTTAAAAGCCCATTTCTTGGTAAAACTGCATATTCAGCACATTCATCACATTCATCTGATGTCTAAAAAACTGCACTGACTTTTCTACTGTCTGCTATAAAAGCACCCGAGAACATCCAAACTCTACCAAGTATCGATTTTCCACTTCAAGCGAGAGAAGAACTGGATCCGTTCCAATATCCATGACTCTGCTCTTCGCTGTTTGTGACCTCTGAGAGTCTGGATATTACGAGTAGGAATCTTGCCTGTGCTTCACTATTCGACATCATGTGAATCTGGTTGTTTTTAATATTGAGCACAATCATAACAGCCATAACATTATAAACACCTGATTATACTGTACGCTTAACGTGACGTTTGAATGCTGATGCCCACAGAAACAGTTCACTGTTGCATTTCAGCACCAAACGTCCTGAAATCTGATTGGTTAAAATACTCTACATCGATCAGCCATAGTATTAGCACCACCTGGTACCACTACAACAGATCTGAAGACCGCCGAAGCCGTCCTGTGGTACCTGTCACCAAGACGTTAGCAGCAGATCTTTAAAGTCCTGGAAGTTGTGAGGTGAGTGTGATATGATGGAAATATGTGAGTGCTGACATCATTTCAATATTTTTGTCAACGGTACTCAATGAATCTCTAGGACACATGGACGGCCTGGTTCCACACAAACGAAGCCAGAACTGTCCGCCATGTTGGCAAATTTGCAACCAGAGTCTGTGCAGTAGAGACCAGAGGAGGAGCCAGACTGGGACACTCATTGGGTAGACCACCCTGTTCTCCCAGACCAAGCATGTCTCAGATTGTCTTTACTGAGCTTTCAGCGCAGAAGCAGAGCGGATTTGTCCGAAAAGCGGAATGTCCAAAAGTGCATGTAGCACCGAAGCTACTACGGTCCAGTTTAACCCCCGAGCTGCTGCTTTATTATGCTACAGTGCACTGAAGTGTACCTGTCGCCACACTATTGATCAGCGCCCTTGAAGAGTGCTAAGCTGGAACAGCTACTCTTGTACTTATTAGATACATCAGACCCAGGATCCTACGGCACGAAGGTGACGCCAATATGGAGCCAATCAACCAATCACCGTACTTGATGGCAATGGTCAAAAGCCGATCTGCACCAAGAGCCCTTCCAGCTTCAAGTATGGCTCGGCTCGACCCGCCATCCCTCAAAATCCACGGAAGACGAGCGTCCAGGCTTTTTTCTGTCCTGCACCAAAGTGGTGGAACGAGCTTCCCCTGGGTGTCCGAACGGCAGAGTCCAACGCTCTCTGTCTTCAAACCCAGACTGAAGACCCTCCCCTTCTGAGAGTAGTTGGGCGAATAGCAGAGTGGTCTCCTTACTGACTTACTAAACTTAGAGGATCTTTAAATTATTAGTCTATTTAAACTAAAGGTTTTTCTTGAGTAAATAGCAAAGCACTGTTGTAAGTCGCTCTGGATAAGAGCGTCTGCTAAATGCTGTAAATGCAAATGTAAATCACCATCTGTGGTCCCAAGTACGGTTAGCAAACCATGCTGAGAAAACCGGGCCCAGCTGGTTTGTCAGCGCTCCAGGCTGAGCCACATCCATGTGGAAAACTCCACCGGAACCGTTACCATCCAGGCCCTGCAGTGGGGAAAGCGGCCAATATGTCAAAATGTCATGATGAACGGACCAATAGAAATGCTCCGCAATGACTGGGGAGGAAATCTGTTGACATTGAAAGTTAAAAAGGTTTTCGTTTCCTTCTGCTGTAAAGTCTTGATTTTGGAGACGTGGGGTGTTTCTGTGTAGTTTGAAAGAAACCAGTGTCAGACTTGGCTCCTCAGGTGAGGTTTATTCAGGCATTGATATGTTGCATTTCGTATAGGTATATTATGGGTTTACAGTGTTCTATTATTGTCTATCCATAAAAACATACATATTTACACTTTTACAAGTGTGAGTGCATTAATAAATAAATAAATAGATCGATTCAAACAGATATATACACACACATGGTGGAGAAGACAATACTACAGGTGAAACAGAAATGCACTGTCTATACCATCTACACCTCTCTCTCAATCATTCTCTCTCTATATGGATGAGGATGATGAAGGCTGACAGTTCATTTATAACGATGGAGTTTATTGATTGAGTTTCTGAATGCCGATGCATTCTCAGGATCCTCTCAGACCCACCACTGACTGTTTTTGAACAGGGGTAACTTGTAGACACTGGGGTGCGGGGTGGGAAAAGCTTGAGTGGTGTTTATTGCTGCCCTTTTGGTCCGAAGAACGTATACATGGAATCAGAGAGAGGCAAAAACGGTCCAAATCACTTCTCCAGAGGAGCTCAGCATTCATCCATCTGTCTTCTAATGAACTCAGAGTACACATGTAGATCAACGTTGACGTAACAGACAGTTGAGAAGGTGTTAGTGTGTGGTGACACTGACTTATCGCTAGCTACGGTGACAACAGTGACGGCTCACAGGAGAGTGTATTCGACTCGGTATCAGATGAGGAATGGCAGGAGCTAAAGCACCGGTCTGTCCACTCTGAGCTCCTCCACAGAACACCGACGGTCACATTGTCCGGGACGACAGAGAAATTCAGCAGTGCGACTTTGGATTCGGTGACCAGTGTGTGTTTTCTTGGACTAGCTTACAGTGCGGATGGACTGCTTTATGGTTTACAGCATGCGTTCAGTCGATCCAGAACATTTACAAATCCATTGGATTCTCCTCCTTATTATCCGAAAAGAGAATCTTCACACTGGATACAGGAAGCACTGGAGATTCACAGGAAGTGCGTAACGTTAAAGGAACAGTTTGGTAAAAAAACATCACCCTCGTAGCTCTAATGTCACCGTTTGGTGTCTGAAGTGTTTTCCTTTAGTCTCAAGCTGGAGCTGCTGTGCTGTGCTGTCCTGGTGGAAGGTCATACCTCATCAGCAGCATGGTGCTAACTGCATGACTAAAGCACCAGACACTTCAGCAACTGTGTGTAGTATCTGAACGTTGAGAAGTTTATGCCTTCAGATGTTTAGCCACGACCATTATGTTGAAAATAAGGAGGGTTTCATTCCAGACTGCTTTTAAAGTGATGCTTGATGCAGAGCAGGTTTACATATGCACGATAAGTCCAAATGTTTGTGGACACTGCTTCTAGCGGATGCATTTAGCTACTTTAAGTTGCATCCACTGCTGACACAGATATGCAAATGCACACAGCTTTTCTAGTCCCTGTAGAGAAGTACTACCAATAAAAAAGATTTGACCTATTTGACCTACATGAGCCTATGGGCACCATGCTGCCTAATGCCAGGTGTAGGCTAGAGAGGTTTAAAGCCCCCCAGCATTGAGCTGTGGAAGAACGGTGTTCTCTGGAATGATGGTTGGTGCTCCATCCAACACTCTGGGGAAGCTGGGGAGTTAGGGATGATGAGGTGGGGTGGTGATCATCATCAAACATCCTGACCTCACTAACGCTCTTGTCGCTGCATGCAATAAAATCCAGCAATGCTGCTCCAAAGTCCAGCAGAAAGCCTTCTTCCCTGGACAGTTGCTCCAACAATGAACGAGCAGGTGTCCCAATACTTTTGTCCATAAACAGGCCCAGCAACAGCTTTGTGAACCAGAATTTGGCACTTTCTGGCACTGAATGTTGTACTGTACTGTTATTGCTGACCTTGGACTGAAGTATTGAAGTAAGTCTAAGCTTAACACTTAACCACACTGGGTTGATGATTTAGGCAGGCCGTTAGCGCCATGGTAACTGGTGGGTAGAAACTTCCATTACTGGTTTGCTACATGAGCCTTGCACCTACTCTTCAGAACTGAGGAAGCAAACTTCAGACACCAAACATGACTTATCAAACTGATCCACCACCAAAACTGGGCACGTTTGATTTTCCACCAAACTATCGCTTTAAATATTGGAGGCTGGCCCAAGATCGGCCGATTTGTGAGGCTTTCTCACCCCTTTAAGTCGTGTAAAGTATTCTACACCTTCAACCAATAAATAACAGCAAGGTTCATCTCAGGTTCTCCGGCCAGCCGTTTTTAATGAAGGTTGTGATGAACTCGGACTGAACGTCTGAATCCATGATGCTACAGAACAGGTGTGTGTGGTCCTCTCGTGTCGTGTTCTTATATCTAAGAATGCCTCGCTTACATTCGGCTATCGAAGGCCCACAACATGAAAGGTCGTTGTTGGGAGAGAGCGTGTCTGTCTAATATCAGCGCTGTGGCTCCTATTGCATATTGCTGTATCCTAAGCCCACGGTTGCTCACAGTGATGTGGACCAGGCTGGGGAAGAGAGTGAGGAGCTCTGAAGCTAGTCGTGTGCTACAGCTCCACTATGCCACGAGTCGCATTTTGGCTCAGATCTGATCTAGGTCACAGGTTTCAAGCTGGATAACAGCAAGTGTCAGGCAATTAAGCAAGACCATCGTGAGTGTCTGACCTTGTTTGGTTGCTCAGTGTTTTGAGCTGCTACTTTTGTTCTACTTTTACTGCAGGAAGAACAATTCTCTACACGCCTTGTCTAATGTAATGACAGTGGTAAGCTACCACAAAATCCCATGGAGGGCAAATTTTTGGGGTGGTGTTTGAGTGAGCAGACTATGGCATGGTACAATACCAGTCAATTTTTTACATTTTAGAATAATAATAAAGACATCAAAGCTATACAATAACAATATTGTTATTATATGATGACCACAATTGTGTTGAACAAATCCAATTAAGATTCTGAAAAGCACATTTTCATACTCCGGGGGGTCCAAACGTTTGACTGGTACTGTACTGTATATCAATGAGCTGTAATTTCACTGCAGAATCACCATTAAAAGAGTAGTTTCATCCAGCTTCTCCTTAAACTTTTATAAGAGACCCGGTCTACAGGGTTTAATCTGAGAAGGACGTTAGAATCTGCCTGATGTCTCAGACGCTGCTGTTGTTCAGCTCCAGTGTAAACAGGCTCTTGATGGTTTAGGCTCAGGTTTCTGTCCTGCTCTGCTCTGCTGTTAATGAGCGGTATTTGGGTGTGCTGCTCCAACACCTGCAAACACCACAGGTAAACACTTTGGTCTGCAGAACACTCACATGTCTGGGCTTTGTAAGAATCAGTGATTTCTAATATTAAATTAACACTGATTCTTATTTATTAGGATTCTAATGTGACTTCTGTGGTATATGAGGATACTCTGAACCACTATTCAGACAGGATTAGCTTCATACGGCGAGGTTGTTTTCCCTACGTTTGTCTAGTCAGTGATGTTCTTCAGGCCGTGCGCTCCAGTGTCTGTAAACGACAGGGTTTTTTAGCTAGATGTATATTTGGAGTACATGCCTATATACTATACTATACAACTAACTGCAGAGAAACAGAACAGGTCATGTTAATCCACTGATGGGTTGTAAATACTGGATTATTGAATGAAGTTGAATGACGTCTGTTGACCAAAATCTAACGGCAACGTCCACACAATGTGAAATTCTAATGCTTTAAGGTGTTGAGGAGATGTTGTTGGTCATGGTGCTAAGTAACCAAAATTCAATGTCTGTCTAATGTTGGAGCTTGATGTCAACCCAATGTTGTTCTTTGGTGGATATGTGACTGATTTGATTTCCAACCTAAAGTTAATTCCAAACCCAAATTCAACATCTGTCTAATGTTGGAGCTTGACGTCAAACCAATGTTTGATTTTGTCAAATATGTGACTTCCAAATGAAGACTCAACATCTGTCTTATGTTGGAGCTTGACATCGAACCAATGTTGTTGTTCTTTGGTGGATATGTGACTGATTTGTCCAACTTTAGGTTGGACTGATTTCCAACCTAAAATTAATACTGAACCCAATTTTAACGTTTGTCTAATGTTGGAGCTTGATGTCAACCCAATGTTTGTTTTTGACAGATATGTGACTTCCAAATCAAGATTCAAAGTCTGTCTAATGTTGGAGCTTGACATCAACCCAATGTTGTTCTTCGGTGGATATGTGACTGATTTGATTTCCAACCCAAATTCAACAACTGTCTAATGTTGGAGCTTGACGTCAAACCAATGTTTGATTTTGACAGATATGTGACTTCCAAATCAAGATTAAAAATCTGTCTAATGTTGGAGCTTGACATTAAACCAATGTTGTTGTTTATTTTGTTGGATATGTGACCGATTTGATTTCCAACCTAAATTCAACATCTGTCTAATGTTGGAGCTTGATGTCAACCCAGTTTGTTCTTTTGACAAGATATGTGCCTTTGATTCCGACCCAAAATTTAACTTCTGTACAACATTAGGTTTTAACATAAACCCAAATTTTTTTGACATTTTAGATATGCGACTTTGATTTCTGAAAATTTGACGTCTTCCAAATTCCAAATCTGCCTGATGGGTTTAATTTACTCTGTGGACAGAACCACAATTTTCACTTTTCCGGTGTGATTCGACATGAACACGAGGAACGACCTGTTTGAACACCTCCTGGAAGACTAATCCTGTGGGGATAGTGCTGCAGACCTTAGGTTTATAATGAATGACTGTTTAGTTAGGACGTGTAACTGTAATCGTTGTGAATGCCCATATAAAGACTGGTTCAGTCTTCAGTAACGCTGGCAGCCTCAAACAGAGACACCAGGAGCATAGTATAGTAATGCCAGACTACTTCGCATGCCGTTGCTCTCGCTGCCGTGTCTGTGTGTGATACATGCTCAGGAAGATAGGGTTCATATGTATTCACTGAAAACGAGGTGCTGCACTGAATGGACTTGGTGTAAATATGTACATTATTTGCATATTAATCAAATATATATTACATCAACACAGTTTTTCAGGTAAGTTTTGGCAGAGATGTAAACAAACTCTGGACAAATGAAAACCCCTGACTGATTATTTCAGGGAAAGCGATCTAGATCAGTTCTGAATCTGAGTCTGGTAGATCAGATTTGCTCTCCAAACTATGGTGAAACCAGCCTCCTTGAAACTGAACTCTTACGTTGGTTTGCCAGCTGCTTTTAAACACCATATCTACAGCATGTAGCAAAGTATTGCGATAAACGTAGGCTGTAACTGAAATGGATCCCTATTCGCCTTTCAGGGCTCTACTGGGTACGTCTGCCATTTTTCTCAGTGTCCGAATTGTAAAGTGGAATTTAAGGGGTGGTTTTGAGGCTGATCACCCACAATGCACAGGTAATTTGTAGTAAACAGCATTGCTCACTAGATGAGCTGAATGTGGACCGGAATGCGCAGAGAGTTTCTTTGTTACTAAAGCAAGAGACAGTGGAATGAAATGGCACAGATTACAGAAGCCACTGGATGCAGTGAATTTCAGGTATTTTCTCATGTAGTTCATTGACAGTAGGCTTAGGCTGCTGAACAACATAACAGCCACATAAGACATAGATATAAATTTTCTATAAAGCAAAATGCCTTACTAACTTGTGGAGCTTGACAAACAGCCCATGCAGGTGCTGACGCAGGTTAATGAGTAAGTGTCCAAATGTGGGTTTCTACCACTACTTAGGGAGGGAATAGTCCCTCTTCATGTAGCGCAACACTATTGATAGAGTAGGGATCCTTATTGGTTGCAGCCCAAATCAAATTTCATTGATTTCTGAGTACAGACTGTAGATATAACTGTGCTGATGTAATACAGCATCGCTGTCGCACAAAACATAGCATACCTCCATTGGCCAGTTTTCATGTTGTTGCGTAATTTGGACATTTTTGCGAAGTTTTGTTTCCGACAGCGACGGCAAGTGATTGTACACTTGAGTCGATTCAGTGCGTTACCGTCGTCCACTCCGGGCTAATCAAGCTGGTCCCGCCGGTTTCTCTGGTCTTTCCGGCCCTCTCGCCGACTCACTCGTCCTTTTCATTGCATCCTCGACCTGCGAGTCGTTGGGGGACGCTCGGTGTAGCACCAGGAGACCGGACAGCGTGAGGGAGATGCCCACCCACCACAGCGCGATGTGGCTGTCCCCAAAAATCAGCTGCCCAAGGAATGCCTGGTCAAAAACAGGTCAACAAACAACAGTCAAATCAAGTCACGGCAGCTTTACTGAGAGCAAGTCAGAGAACACAGTGGCAAAGAAACAGTCCCTCAGAGCTGGAGGAAGAAACCTTGAGAGGAACCAAGACTCACAAGAGGGACCCGACCCGACCTCCTCTGATCAGAACTACAGGCTCTAGTCAGTCAGCAAGGTAGGCGTTTCTAATAAAGTGGCCAGTGATGAAGAACAAGGTAGGGGTTTCTAATAAAGTGGCCAGTGATGAAGAACAAGGTAGGGGTTTCTAATAAAGTGGCCAGTGATGAAGAACAAGGGAGATGTTTCTAATAAAGTGGCCAGTGATGAAGCACAAGGGAGGCGTTTCTAATAAAGTGGCCAGTGATGAAGCACAAGGGAGGGGTTTCTAATAAAGTGGCCAGTGATGAAGAACAAGGGAGGTGTTTCTGGTGTTTCTAATAAAGTGGCCAGTGATGAAGAACAAGGGAGGTGTTTCTAATAAAGTGGCCAGTGATGAAGAACAAGGGAGGTGTTTCTGGTGTTTCTAATAAAGTGGCCAGTGATGAAGAACAAGGGAGGTGTTTCTAATAAAGTGGCCAGTGATGAAGAACAAGGGAGGTGTTTCTAATAAAGTGGCCAGTGATGAAGCACAAGGGAGGTGTTTCTAATAAAGTGGCCAGTGATGAAGAACAAGGGAGGTGTTTCTAATAAAGTGGCCAGTGATGAAGCACAAGGGAGGCGTTTCTAATAAAGTGGCCAGTGATGAAGCACAAGGGAGGGGTTTCTAATAAAGTGGCCAGTGATGAAGAACAAGGGAGGTGTTTCTGGTGTTTCTAATAAAGTGGCCAGTGATGAAGAACAAGGGAGATGTTTCTAATAAAGTGGCCAGTGATGAAGCACAAGGGAGGTGTTTCTAATAAAGTGGCCAGTGATGAAGAACAAGGGAGGTGTTTCTGGTGTTTCTAATAAAGTGGCCAGTGATGAAGAACAAGGGAGATGTTTCTAATAAAGTGGCCAGTGATGAAGCACAAGGGAGGGGTTTCTAATAAAGTGGCCAGTGATGAAGAACAAGGGAGGTGTTTCTGGTGTTTCTAATAAAGTGGCCAGTGATGAAGAACAAGGGAGATGTTTCTAATAAAGTGACCAGTGATGAAGAACAAGGGAGATGTTTCTAATAAAGTGGCCAGTGATGAAGCACAAGGTAGGCGTTTCTAATAAAGTGGCCAGTGATGAAGCACAAGGGAGGCGTTTCTAATAAAGTGACCAGTGAGGAAGAACAAGGGAGGTGTTTCTAATAAAGTGGCCAGTGATGAAGCACAAGGGAGGCGTTTCTAATAAAGTGACCAGTGATGAAGAACAAGGGAGATGTTTCTAATAAAGTGGCCAGTGATGAAGCACAAGGGAGGTGTTTCTAATAAAGTGGCCAGTGATGAAGAACAAGGGAGGTGTTTCTGGTGTTTCTAATAAAGTGGCCAGTGATGAAGAACAAGGGAGATGTTTCTAATAAAGTGGCCAGTGATGAAGCACAAGGGAGGGGTTTCTAATAAAGTGGCCAGTGATGAAGAACAAGGGAGGTGTTTCTAATAAAGTGGCCAGTGATGAAGAACAAGGGAGGCGTTTCTAATAAAGTGGCCAGTGATGAAGCACAAGGGAGGCGTTTCTAATAAAGTGGCCAGTGATGAAGCACAAGGGAGGCGTTTCTAATAAAGTGGCCAGTGATGAAGCACAAGGGAGGCGTTTCTAATAAAGTGGCCAGTGATGAAGAACAAGGTAGGCGTTTCTAATAAAGTGACCAGTGATGAAGAACAAGGGAGGCGTTTCTAATAAAGTGGCCAGTGAGGAAGAACAAGGTAGGTGTTTCTAATAAAGTGACCAGTGATGAAGAACAAGGGAGGCGTTTCTAATAAAGTGGCCAGTGAGGAAGAACAAGGTAGGTGTTTCTAATAAAGTGGCCAGTGATGAAGAACAAGGTAGGCGTTTCTAATAAAGTGGCCAGTGATGAAGAACAAGGGAGGCGTTTCTAATAAAGTGGCCAGTGATGAAGCACAAGGGAGGCGTTTCTAATAAAGTGGCCAGTGATGAAGAACAAGGTAGGCGTTTCTAATAAAGTGGCCAGTGATGAAGAACAAGGGAGGCGTTTCTAATAAAGTGGCCAGTGAGGAAGAACAAGGTAGGTGTTTCTAATAAAGTGGCCAGTGATGAAGAACAAGGGAGGCGTTTCTAATAAAGTGGCCAGTGATGAAGAACAAGGGAGGCGTTTCTAATAAAGTGGCCAGTGAGGAAGAACAAGGTAGGTGTTTCTAATAAAGTGGCCAGTGATGAAGAACAAGGGAGATGTTTCTAATAAAGTGGCCAGTGATGAAGCACAAGGGAGGCGTTTCTAATAAAGTGGCCAGTGAGGAAGAACAAGGTAGGTGTTTCTAATAAAGTGACCAGTGATGAAGAACAAGGGAGGCGTTTCTAATAAAGTGGCCAGTGATGAAGCACAAGGGAGGCGTTTCTAATAAAGTGGCCAGTGATGAAGAACAAGGGAGGCGTTTCTAATAAAGTGGCCAGTGATGAAGAACAAGGGAGGCGTTTCTAATAAAGTGGCCAGTGAGGAAGAACAAGGGAGGCGTTTCTAATAAAGTGGCCAGTGATGAAGCACAAGGGAGGTGTTTCTAATAAAGTGGCCAGTGATGAAGAACAAGGGAGATGTTTCTAATAAAGTGGCCAGTGATGAAGAACAAGGTAGGCGTTTCTAATAAAGTGGCCAGTGAGGAAGAACAAGGTAGGTGTTTCTAATAAAGTGGCCAGTGATGAAGCACAAGGGGGGTGTTTCTAATAAAGTGGCCAGTGATGAAGCACAAGGGGGGTGTTTCTAATAAAGTGGCCAGTGATGAAGCACAAGGTAGGTGTTTCTAATAAAGTGGCCAGTGATGAAGAACAAGGGAGGTGTTTCTAATAAAGTGGCCAGTGATGAAGCACAAGGGAGGTGTTTCTAATAAAGTGGCCAGTGAGGAAGAACAAGGTAGGTGTTTCTAATAAAGTGGCCAGTGATGAAGCACAAGGGAGGTGTTTCTAATAAAGTGGCCAGTGATGAAGAACAAGGGAGGTGTTTCTAATAAAGTGGCCAGTGATGAAGCACAAGGGAGGTGTTTCTAATAAAGTGGCCAGTGATGAAGAACAAGGGAGGTGTTTCTAATAAAGTGGCCAGTGATGAAGAACAAGGGAGGTGTTTCTAATAAAGTGGCCAGTGATGAAGCACAAGGGAGGTGTTTCTAATAAAGTGGCCAGTGATGAAGCACAAGGGGGGTGTTTCTAATAAAGTGGCCAGTGATGAAGCACAAGGGGGGTGTTTCTAATAAAGTGGCCAGTGATGAAGCACAAGGGGGGTGTTTCTAATAAAGTGGCCAGTGATGAAGCACAAGGGGGGTGTTTCTGGTGTTTCTAATAAAGTGGCCAGCGAGTGCATTTGCGGGGTAAGTGGTGGAGGCCGTGGTTCAGGGGTCAGTACTCACAGAGGAGATGAAGTTGGAGGCGGTGGTCGTCACAGTGGTCCGGGTGGAGGAAGAGGAGTACCTGAGGGCCTTCGACAGGAACGTCCACATCACAGCATTACAGGTGAACAGCAGCCCCCCGCAGAGCAGGCGCAGGGGGATGTGCAGCTGTCACACACACACACACACACACACAGACACACACACACACACACACACACACACACACACACACACACACACTGATCATTGCCCATGTAGACCCGTGCTTTGGCTCCTGAAGGTCATTTTTTACTCCATCAGCTCTTCTGAGCAGCCAAATCCCATCGGGGGGGAACTGGGTCAGCCTATTTTAAGAGCAGGACTGAGGCGCTGAGATAATGACAGGGTTATTATTAGCTTATTAATAATAATAATATTCTTAATTAGTGCTGCTTTAATTAGTGTGAGGACACAGGCATGCGCGCAAAACGCTCGGAATGCAGCCGTTGCTAAGCTAGCTAGCAGCTAACGCTTTCCCTGAACTGCAGTAAAAGCCTGATTAAACTGAAATAACGGCTGTTCTAAAGGCTATTTAACAAAATAACGGCTAGAAACGAGGGGTTTTAACTGAAATAACTGAATGAAAACGATGGTATTTAAAACTGAAATAACGGCTGTTTTTTTTTTCAAACCTGAGGTAACAACTGTTTTAAAAACTGAAATGTTCAACTGAAATAACGTTTTTTTGAGGGGGGGTTAACTGATGTAACGACTGTTTGTTTGTTTTTTAAACTGAAGTAACGTATGTTTAACTGAAATAACGGCTGTTTTGTTCTGGGTTGTATCTGAAGTATCTGAGGTTTTAACTGAATTACCCTCTGTTTACCCGAAATAACGGCCATTCTAACTGAACTAACGGCTATTCTAACTGAACTAACGGCCATTCTAACTGAACTAACGGCCATTCTAACTGAACTAACGGCTATTTTAACTGAAATAACGGCCATTCTAACTGAACTAACGGCTATTTTAACTGAAATAACGGCCATTCTAACTGATCTAACGGCTATTTTAACTGAAATAACGGCCATTCTAACTGATCTAACGGCTATTTTAACTGAAATAACGGCCATTCTAACTGATCTAACGGCTATTCTAACTGAACTAACGGTTGGCCCTCACAGCGGAGCGCTCCGTTAACCTTCACCGAGGCTACAGCCCGGATCGTGGGTGGTGGATCGTGGGTGTCGTACCCAGTCGCAGGCGGTGGTCTCGTGGCCCTGTCTGAATCTCCGCTGCTCGCCCCAGCTCCGCAGCCCGGTCTCGCACACGCCTTTCAGGTAATCCGTGCCCAGAGACAGCTTCGCGGAGGACGAGGCCACGGCGCCCAGGAACCCCGCCAGCAGGGCGTAAACAACACCGGGGAACATGGTGCAGCTCCCGCCGCAGCTACATGCTCCTCCGCAGCCCGTCACGGTCCTCCAACGCGGCGCACGGCGAACAGGCGAATGGCGAGGATCCTGGTTTTCCGCCCGTTTTCGGATACGCCCCGCCCTGCTGTGCGGCGATTGGCTGGCGGCTCATACGCACCCGCAGGCTATTGGGACCCTGCAGGGTCCGTTTCATTGCGGTGGCTGAAGCGCCCTTGTCCACTAGCCCTAGGTATTAATGCTGCCTCCAAGTGTTTCAGCAGAAAGACGAGTTTCCCACCAAGAGGCACCACATACAACCCTGTGAAGGGGGACATGTGAAGATGTGCCACTAGCTCATTTATTGTACATAAAACCTGAACAAAATGACAATTTGCTCAAAATCTAGAACCACAGTAAGAAATCTAGAACCACTCTGAGAACTGCAGAACTGAAGAGTTACCTTGAGAATTTTAGACATAGGATGTATTCTCTATATTCTGTAATTACAGAATGAAATCTAGAACCAGAATAGGAATTTCAAATGCACTACTGTAGAATTCAAGAACTACTGTGAGGAATCTAGAACCACTATGAGAATTCTATATTTTACCACCAAAATCTAGAACCCCAATAAGAACTGTAGAGCCGCATTGAGAATGTTAGCCTCACAATAAGATAGTAGTCTAGAACCAAAATAGGGATTTCAAAGCCACTGTGAGAAATCTAGAAGTACTGTGAGGAATCTAGAAACAAACCTCAATACAGACCATACTGAGAAATCTAGAACCTCAATAAGAACTGTAGAGCCACATTGAGAGAGAGCCTCACAATAAGAATTCTAGAATTACAGTACAGAATCTAGAACCAGAACAGGAATTTCAAAGCCACTGTGAGAAATCTAGAACCACTGTGAGAACAATAGAACCACACTGAGCCACTTTGAGAATTGTAGAACTGCAGTTACACAATCTAGAACCTCAGTAAGAACTGTAGAGACACGTTGAGAATTGTAGCCTCACAATAAGATAGATAATAATCTAGAATTACAGAACAATCTAGAACCAGAACAGGAATTTCAAAGCCACTGTGAGAATTCTAGAACTACTGTGAGGAATCTAGAACCACTGTGAGAATCTAGGACCTACTGTGAGGAATCAAAATTTTACAACCTTAATACAAACCACAGTGAGAAATCTAGAACCCCAACTGTAGAGCCACATTGAGAAATTTTGTATCACAATAAGAATTCTAGAATTACAGTACAGAATCTAGAACCAGAACATGAATCTAGAACCACAATTGAGGGGAAGTGAACGAGGGAATGCCGAGGGAGAAGCATGATGGAATTGGGATACAGCGGGATACTACCAGGCAATTCCAGCGCAGGAGGCGGAGCCTTGACGGAATACGGGTGGGGGAGGGAGGGGGGGGGGTATGACGCGTTTCCATATACAACGTCATTGTGCGGGAGAATCTTACTGCTGTGTTGCATTCTGGGAACTGTAGTTGTCAGTCCCAGTTCAGAGCATCCGTCACACACTGCTGTGTATGCAAATGTGAATGATGTCATTTTGAAACATGGAGTAGGCCTGCGGGTGTAAATGTGAGTCCACAGGACGAGGAGCACTGCCCACCATCACACTGAACCGGGCTGACGGTAATTTGGGTTCCTAAATGAACTGCTCAGAGGAGAGAGGGGCGATGGAGGCCGAGGGTCTGATCTAATTCCTCTAATTTGTCTCTGATCTGAGGAAGAGATCAATTCTAACGAGGTGCCCTTGAGTTACAGCGCCGCTCAGTAAATCACCGGCCCAATCTGCCAGAGAGAGAGAGAGATAGAGCTAGAGCTAGATAGAGAAAGAGAGAGAGAGATAAAGTCATGTTGCTGAAGACTCACTCCAATATTGATTAAAATACAGCTTCACCAACATTATTATTATTAGTCAAGTCGAGTCAAGTCAGATTTATTTGTATAGCTTTTTATAACTGTTGTCGTCACAAAGCAGCTTTACATAATTAGTAATTAGTAAAAGGAGGATCAATGAAGGATCCAAGACCCCCAGTGAGCCCCAACGGCGACAGTGGCAAGGAAAAACTCCCTCAGAGCTGGAGGAAGAAACCTTGGGAGGAACCAAGACTCACAAGGGGGACCCGATCCGTCCTCCTCTGATCAGAACTATTTATAAATTATTGATAAAAATGACCAAACCAGATACAGCAGATATTTAATAGTGGTGATATTAATAGTGCAGATAGTTACGAGTCCATTTAGGTTTTAACATGGTCATTAAACAGGTAGCAGTGGTAGGAGAGTGTGCCGCTGGTCTGGTATGGGTGGTGGTGGGTCGGGGGCCTGATGGTTGGACTGGTAGGTGGCAGCTGGTCTGATGCAGGTAGAGGGGACCTCATCTTCCAGCAGGTTGGACTGGGTGGCCATTTACTCTGAGAAGGTAAAAAGAGAGAGTTAGTTCTGAGAGGATTTGATGGAGAGCAGAGAATGTTGAGCAGTATCAGAGTGTGTCTGGCGACTCCGGCAGGTCTGACTATAACAGCCTCATTAAAAGGAGAGAGCCAGAAGGTAACACAGACACGGGAGCACCCTGAAACTCTAGCGTCCATCTGCTCCACTGTCCACAAACCTGAGTGATCGCATGTAAGCAGCGAGACGACAGCTCCGGCATCTCAGTGTGCTACAATTCTACATCATATTATTATTGTATATGGTAATAATTATGAGATTTGTGTAGTGTATAAAAACTCCCACCTATCTTTAGCCCTCATAATTTTTTTAATCTTGTAAAAAAATCATAATAATTAAAAACAATATTCTAGAGGCGAGGCGCTCCCCCGCATCAGCAGGCCTTCCCAGACCGTGCACGATGCACCATTGAAATAGCAATCCGCTAAAGTCAGACCACACCTGGCTCTTAAAGGGAACGGCGAGCGACACGCTGATTGGTTTATTGCACGTTACACCCCAAAAAAAAAACACAGCCATGGTTCATTAAGATACTTAGTACATGACCTTTGCTCGTTTCGAGCCGATCAAGGCGTACTTATCCCCTCGTTACGACAGCAAAGACACACCGGCATGAACTAAATTAGGCTGCGCGGTTGGCGGCTTGCCTAAAGATTGCTAAAATAGGACACCCAAACCCCTCCCAGTACAACCGCAACACCAGTAATAATTGCCACGCCTACCCCGTCCCACACAGCAATCAGACTTCCCACTAACCAGAGACGCATTCGACTAACCGGTGTAAACGCATGCGGCTAAAATCTGACTAGGATATTAGTCACATGGGATGAGCAGGTGGAAATGAGGTCACTGAAGTTATAAGGAGTGTTTCAGCTTGAACTGCTTATGTACGAATGAGGCTTAATTCATGCCAGCCAATCAGAATAGAGGTCATTTACATATGCTATTTTTAAAGGCGCAGTAACACAAAAAAAGAGAAGTTGGAAATGTGTCCAATAAACCGTTAAACCACACAAATGTTATTAATGTGCTGCAGTGAATGGAGAACACTGTAAGCCATACTAATCTTTAACACATCCACACCAACAGGTGGCGCTGCTGCTCTGCTGTTTCTAACCTAGTGCAGGACTCCATGTACACCAGCACTATTGCTTCTAATATCGTGCACATTGTTAAAAGTGCAAGCTCCTTGAGGAAGCCCTGGAGGTCCTTCAGGTTTAAACTGTGAAGAAACCTCTTAATGTGCTTTGAGGAACCTTCGAGAAAAGGTTTCAGGAAAAAAAAATGTTTCTTGGAGGTTCCTTGAAGAGGTTCCTCCATAGTCCCCAACTGAAGAACCTCCAAAATTTCTCAAGGATCTTAAACTTTTAACAGTGTAGGTCCCCCTCGTCCCACCAGAACAGCTCTGACCCGTCAAGGCATGGACTCCACAAGACCTCTGATAGCGACTTGTGGTATCTGGAACCAAAATGTCTGCAGCAGATCTTTTCAGTCCTGTAAGCTGTGATGTGGGCAGAATCAATGAGCACTGGGCACCCTATAGCCGGTTGACTGGTTGTCTCCTGGTTTTGGACCAGGAGAATTCTAGAACCTCAAAAAGTGTAGTATAACTACAGTGGGAAATCTAGAACCTGAATGAGTATTGTAGAACTGCAGAAAGAAATCTAGAACCACATTGAGAATTCCTGAACCATAGTGAGAATTCTAGAACCTCAAAAAGTGGAGTATAACTACAGTGGAAAATCTAGAACCACATTGAGAATTCCTGAACCATAGTGAGAATTCTAGAACCTCAAAAAGTGTAGTATAACTACAGTGGAAAATCTAGAACCACATTGAGAATTCCTGAACCATAGTGAGAATTCTAGAACCTCAAAAAGTGTAGTATACCTACAGTGGAAAATCTAGAACCTGAATGAGTATTGTAGAACTGCAGAAAGAAATCTAGAACCACATTGAGAATTCCTGAACCATAGTGAGAATTCTAGAACCTCAAAAAGTGTAGTATAACTACAGTGGGAAATCTAGAACCTGAATGAGTATTGTAGAACTGCAGAAAGAAATCTAGAACCACACTGAGAATTCCTGAACCATAGTGAGAATTCTAGAACCTCAAAAAGTGTAGTATACCTACAGTGGGAAATCTAGAACCTGATTGAGTATTGTAGAACTGCAGAAAGAAATCTAGAACCACATTGAGAATTCCTGAACCATAGTGAGAATTCTAGAACCTCAAAAGTGTAGTATAACTACAGTGGGAAATCTAGAACCTGAATGAGTATTGTATAACTGCAGAGAGAAATATAGAACCACATTGAGAATTCTAAAGCAATTGTGAGAATTCTAGAACTGCAGTGAGAGTTGTAGAACCACAGTACGCATTCTAGAACATCAGTGAGTATCATAGACATTTAACAAGACATCTAGAACCACAATGAGAATTTATGAACCATAGTGAGAATTCTAGAACCTTAAAAAGTGTAGTATAACTACAGTCAGAATTCTAGAAACTCAATGTTAGTAATCAATTTTAGTAATGCAGCGGGAAATAAAGAACCACAATGAGAATTCTAAAGCCACTGTGAGAAGTCTAGGACCACATTGAAAGTTGTAGAACCACAGTGAACAATCTAGAACCTGAATGAGTATTGTAGAACTGCAGCAAGAAATATAGAACCACAGAGAGAATTCTAGAACTGCAGTGAGAGTTGTAGAACCACAGTAAGCATTCTAGAACATCAATAAGTATTGTAGAACTGCAGCAAGAAATCTAGAACCACAATGAGAATTCCTGAACCATAGTGAGAATTCTAGAACCTGAATGAGTATTGTAGAACTGCAGTGAGAAATATAGAACCACAGTGAGAAAAGGTGTAGTATAACTACAGTGAAGAATCTAGAGCCTAAATGAGTATTGTAGAACTGCAGAGAGACACACAGAACCACAATGAGAACTCTAAAGCAATTGTGAGAATTCTAGAACAGCAGTGAGTTGTGGAACCACAGTAAGCATTCTGGAACATCAGTGCATATTATAGACCTTCAGCAAGACATCTAGAACCACAACGAGAATTCATGAACCATGGTGAGAATTATTATTATTATTAGTATTATTATTATTATTATTATTAATAACGTCAGACTACTAATAAATTATTTTGATTCTAGAACCACAGTACATTCTTTTTTTCTAAAAGTGGAACTGCAGGACACACATTAAGAAAAACTCACTTCTTCAAAAGTCTCTGCACTGCTTGAAGAACAACACAGACGTCAAGGACCCAATTATCCTCTCCGGACTGACCATGCACTGACCCCACCTTTTCACTCTAAATGGAGAGAAGTCTCATTAAACCCCTCTGCAGAAACATCAGGAATGTTCTTGCATCTCCAGCCTTCCTGTCGCAGACTACACCTCCCAGCATGCTCGCTGCCTCCACTCATCCTCTCTTCCTCATTAAAGCTCTGCTGATACTCTGGTTCTGCTCATTACAGAGATAACATTTGATGTAAAAGGCTTAGGATTACGGGTCGGCCGTTAAATGTTCGCTATGGCCGAGGAGGAGTAATGGGCTTGTACTTTCTGAGAGGTACACAAGGTCATAACCACAAATCAGAAGAAGTTTAAGCACTCTTTCAGGGGCTAATTGCCGAAGGGCTGTTGCTGCTAATGAGCTCCTGATGTTATTTCTTTAAGCTCAGTTCCAGGAGAGCTGAAATCCCACTACAGATATAATTACAGAGGCCAGCTTCATGAAACGGCTATGTAATGCCCAGTCCTGCCCTGAATAAATCGTGTGACATTATTTTGCAGATGCTTGTTAGATGAATGTTAGTGTTTATTAGCATCTTAGCATTTATTTTATTAGTATTCGTTTATTAGTATCCTACCCCAAAATGTATGGAGTAAAGGTGTGGTTGGTGGGAAAATGTTGGGTTTAAATGTTCCCTTTTGTCAGGTCGCATCATTGCGCCCTCCCCCGGGGCGGACTCGAGCCGCGGCCCACAGGCTTCCTTAAAGACTTTTGTTGTGTTTCCCTTCTTGTATTGATTCAGTGACTCGGTTCTTGTTCATTTATGTTCATGTGTGTTTGGTTCAGTTCGTTTGTGTTCATTTGTGTGTTTCTAGTTTGCCAGATTCATCATGTCTTCTTTAGTTAATGTGTTTCACCTGAGACTGGGGGTCCTTAAGGAGCTCTGACACTGAGCTCCTCGCCAAGAATTGCTAGTTTTGGGCCTTGAGGTAGCCCGAGAGGTTCCAGACATGGATCACGGTGTGTTTAGGCCAGCTTCGACTCTTTGTCCACGTTCTCGGCCATCTACGGATTTAGCGAGGCCATCTACGGATTCCCACGACTCTCGCTCCAGCTAGGCGACCCTCTTCCACGCTGCGTTGCCAGGTTTGGTCGGCCTAGCCATTTTTGGTTCAGCGGCTGGTTCCCCAGCTCTCTTCTCCCCTTTCTTAGTAGTCTGCGCGGTTCTCGCGCTTCCTTAGTTCCCCCCTTTGTCTCTCCAGGCACCGTCTGTAGGTTTTGTTAGTATTCCCCCTGTTTTCCTTGCCTGGCTCTCCTAGCTCAGCTCCCAGAGCCCCCCCGGTCTCAGGTGTGCTTTGTGTTCACCCTCTAGTTTGTCAAGTTTACGTTGTTTTCCTGTTTATTCCCGTTAGCTGCTGCTTTGTTTGTTTTTGTTTGCTCTTTGTATGATTTTATATTGTGTTATTAAAGTACTTGCATTGGACCCATCTCTGCGAGACACATCCCTCTGTGTCTGGCCTTGACACCATGACACCTTTAGGACAAGATACTCAGGACGCATAAAGTTTGGAACAAACGTCGGGGTCCAGGGGTGGGTTTTCGCTACTATGAGCTGAGAATTGTTGGTTAGAGTCCATGGTCATGCCGCTTGCCATCAGCAGCCGGAGTCAGAGAGAGCACAATTGGCCTTCGTCTCTCAGGGGTGGATTAATGGCACTTTCTCATTGGGCAAAATTAGAAATTCATTAGAAATTCATAGAAAATGTATAGAAAATCCATTCCATCTTTTTGTCTGCAGTTCTTCCTCTCTGCGTCAGTTTGGACTCGCTGGCTGATTTTAATTAGTTTCAAATTAGTTGATGATGAAAGACTGTGACAAGGATCTGCTCTCGTGAGCAGCTTTATTGGGGGTACAGATTTGGGCGTGGTGGGCGCAATCGGCCGGGCCTGTCTGCTGCTGCTGTGCTGAATATAGTCATGGTTACTGAGAGTGTGTATTTGGGTCAGAAGAGCAGCGCTGCTGTTGTTTAAGTGCCTCTGAGTGACCAGCGTAGGCGAAAAAACAGCTCGGCCCTGTCACAACACGTCAAAACAGCAGAGAGAACTTCAGCAGAACATCAGATACAGAGAGAGAGAGAGAGAGTTTTTCTATTTAAGTATATTTTATATGTATGATTTAATATTTACAATATGTGATATTTTCTTTATAAGCATTGAGAGGAAATATGCCCCTCTCTAACATTACTTTCATATGGCTTCAGCCATATAGAAAGTTAGCAAATGGTCATCTTACACCTTTGTCTGCCGGCCTGAAGTGGTCACTCCCCTTTTTTGTATATGGTAATTCAATTAACCCTCAAAAGGTAACAACAATCAAATGGTCATGCCGATAACCATCTGTTTTCTGATAACCATCAAACCCCCCCTAATATTGATACTCCAAGTGATCCCCCTCCTACCCCTCCTTAAACGCCTCTTCATCAACCTTTCCCCTCCCACAGTTCCCAGTGTATATAAAGTCCTCCTGAACTATCTCTAACCAGACTGGAATCGATCAGACTAAATTAGTTTGGACTGGATCGGTTCAGACTAGGCTGGGTTGGACTGGGTCATACTGACCTGGAATGGACTGGTAATGGTCTGACTAGACTAGACTGTCTGTGATCAACTAAGCTGTGCCCGTGTATGATTTTCAGTCTGCACGTGAATAAACTCTAACGCTAAAGATCCTGAGGCTTTAAGTCTCCTGAATCCTGAATCTGCCTCCTGTATGCCAGATTTCTAACAGCATGAACAAATAATGGACACAGCTAATTAGCCCACATTCATCTCACAATTTAAATTCCGTCCACGTTGCCGAAATAATGTATGATTAGTCACATGCCTGGTCAAACTGTGGACACAATGCACCAAACATCATCTACTGATATTCACATTCATATTCCACTGGTCATTTTCTGACCACTGTTGACTAGAAATGATTGGAAAATGGTCCACCAGCCAAAACTACTCAGCCGAGAGTGAAACTGCCTGCTGATGAAGGGCTAGAGCATTAAATAGGGGCCTAATACTTCTTACCTCCCTGCCTCCCCACAAGCATCCACCTCATCCTGCTATGCATAAATAGTCAATCAGGAGAGAGTAAATTTGATTCATCACAAATATCAAAAAATATCAACAAATATGACCAAATATCTCCAAATTCCAGGTTTGCATGATAATGTAAACTGCTGGTTTCGTACAGTATATATCTCTGTGTGAAGGAAGTGTTCAATTACTGCTACCGTAGCTTGCTGGTGACACTGAGCGAGCTAACATGCTAGCTCATGTGGACGACTGACGGAATATGAAATTGTAGTGTGAAATATGAGTAATATAAAGGGAGCAGACGGAATTCTAGACATCTTGTTTTAGACGTCTAGACGTCTACGCTTTGAATTTTAGAATCGTAATTCTAAATGACAAAACATCCAGGAATTCGCTTTGATCTATCAACATGGAAACCATCTAAGCGATAAATGCATCTAATATGCACAGACGCAGCATTTACACTGCTTACACTGCTTACACACTGCTTACACACTGCTTACACACTGCTTACACTGCTTACACTGCTTACGCTGCTTATACTGCTTACACACTGCTTACACTGCTTACACTGCTCACACTGCTCACACACTGCTTACACACTGCTTACACTGCTCACACACTGCTTACACACTGCTTACACTGCTTACACTGCTCACACTGCTCACACACTGCTTACACACTGCTTACACACTGCTTACACACTGCTTACACTGCTCACACTGCTCACACACTGCTCACACACTGCTTACACACTGCTTACACTGCTTACACTGCTCACACTGCTCACACACTGCTTACACACTGCTTACACTGCTCACACTGCTCACACACTGCTTACACACTGCTTACACTGCTTACACTGCTTATACTGCTTACACACTGCTTACACTGCTTACACACTGCTTACACTGCTCACACACTGCTTACACACTGCTTACACTGCTCACACACTGCTTACACACTGCTTACACTGCTCACACACTGCTTACACACTGCTTACACTGCTTACACTGCTCACACACTGCTTACACTGCTCACACACTGCTTACACACTGCTTACACACTGCTTACACTGCTCACACACTGCTTACACACTGCTTACACTGCTCACACATTGCTTACACACTGCTTACACACTGCTTACACTGCTCACACACTGCTTACACTGCTCACACACTGCTTACACACTGCTTACATACTGCTTACACACTGCTTACACTGCTCACACACTGCTTACACACTGCTTACACACTGCTCACACACTGCTTACACACTGCTTACACTGCTTACATACTGCTCACACACTGCTTACACACTGCTTACACTGCTTACATACTGCTTACACACTGCTCACACACTGCTTACACACTGCTTACACACTGCTTACACTGCTCACACACTGCTTACACACTGCTTACACTGCTTACATACTGCTTACACACTGCTTACACTGCTCACACACTGCTTACACACTGCTTACACACTGCTTACATACTGCTTACACACTGCTCACACACTGCTTACACACTGCTTACACACTGCTTACATACTGCTTACACACTGCTCACACACTGCTTACACACTGCTCACACACTGCTCACACACTGCTTACACTGCTTACACACTGCTTACACACTGCTTACACTGCTTACATACTGCTTACACACTGCTTACACACTGCTTACACACTGCTTACACACTGCTTACACTGCTCACACACTGCTTACACACTGCTTACACTGCTTACATACTGCTTACACACTGCTTACACTGCTCACACACTGCTTACACACTGCTTACACACTGCTTACATACTGCTTACACACTGCTCACACACTGCTTACACACTGCTTACACACTGCTTACATACTGCTTACACACTGCTCACACACTGCTTACACACTGCTCACACACTGCTCACACACTGCTTACACACTGCTTACACACTGCTTACACTGCTTACATACTGCTTACACACTGCTTACACACTGCTTACACTGCTTACACACTGCTTACACTGCTCACACACTGCTTACACACTGCTTACACTGCTCACACACTGCTTACACACTGCTTACACTGCTTACATACTGCTTACACACTGCTTACACACTGCTTACACTGCTTACATACTGCTTACACACTGCTTACACACTGCTTACACTGCTTACACACTGCTTACACTGCTCACACACTGCTTACACACTGCTTACACTGCTCACACACTGCTTACACACTGCTTACACTGCTTACATACTGCTTACACACTGCTTACACACTGCTTACACTGCTCACACACTGCTTACACACTGCTTACACTGCTCACACACTGCTTACACACTGCTTACACACTGCTCACACACTGCTTACACTGCTCACACACTGCTTACACACTGCTTACACTGCTTACACACTGCTTACACACTGCTTACACTGCTCACACACTGCTTACACTGCTCACACACTGCTTACACACTGCTTACACACTGCTCACACACTGCTTACACTGCTCACACACTGCTTACACACTGCTTACACTGCTTACACACTGCTTACACACTGCTTACACTGCTCACACACTGCTTACACACTGCTTACACTGCTCACACACTGCTTACACTGCTCACACACTGCTTACACACTGCTCACACACTGCTTACACTGCTCACACACTGCTTACACACTGCTTACACTGCTTACACACTGCTTACACACTGCTCACACACTGCTTACACTGCTCACACACTGCTTACACACTGCTTACACTGCTTACACACTGCTTACACTGCTCACACAGTGCCGATTGCATCCATCATTACATCAAATTCAGCATGAACGTTACATACACTGTATGTCCAAATGTTTGTGGACACCCCTTCTAATGAACACATTTAGCTGCCATTGCTGACACAGATGTGCAGATTCTCTCACACACAGCTTGTCTAGTCCCTGTAGTAAAGTACTGCCAATAGAATAAGACTCTTTGGAGCACATAAACATCAACCAATTGGTATGCTGCCTAATGCCAGCCCCCCCCACCTCCCCCCCCAATCGAACTGTGGAGCAGTGGAAGAACTGAAAAGTCATAAATTCCACATCATTTCACAGAAGGAAGGTTTGGAGAACGTGTTTGGGCCAGAGCAAACCTTCTCAAGAGCCAGATCTTACCCTCAGGCTGCTGAGGTTAGCAGACGGCTAACGCAAACTGTGCATCAGCAGATGGGCCTCAGTCTGTAACTGTGCACCAGCAAGATGTTCAGAACTGTTGCCACAGTTATTTAAACCCATGTCTCTCAGCAATCAGAGACTTTTTACTGTAGAAACTCCAGATTCCATCAGAACAGATGCAGATAAACATAAATCCAGTACAAAGGAGCAGGGATTTCTCATTCTGACGACAGTAGGTGAGATCTTGTGAGCTAGCCTGAAGAACAGACCTTGGTTGTGTTCAATTCCATCAGTAGCAGCTCACCCAAGACCACTCTCACAGACCTGTCTGGGATGGGGGCAAGAAAGTAAATACAGGAAGAAGGTCCTGTGTTCTGGACTAGTGCATTTCGTCTGTGCAGTTTAACATGGAGCAACAGCACAGATGGCATCTGTTCATAGCTGTAGTAGCTAATTATTTGGGCAGTAGTCCAGGTTAACACCTGGCTGTGGGTTATCGCTTTTTAGTGATACACTGTTAGATTGTAGTCCTGGTTTGCTTTGCTGGGAACAAAGGTGCTGAATGAAGCTCGTATGACAGAAGACTACAAGTAGAGGTCTGCATACGGTGGTAGAGTGTCTGCAGGTCCTTTATTATATATATTAATTATTAGAAGGGATTGATGAAGTACAACCATACATAATCACACAGTCATGACCAAAAACATACTCACACCCCGGCACTTCGGAAAATCGAGTCGAGTCAAGTCAAGTCAAGTGGGTTTTATTGTCATTTCAACTACATACAGAGTACACAGTGAAACGAAGCAACGTTCCTCCAGGACCATGGTGCAACATAGACACAGTGCATACAGAACACGAGTGCACCACAGTACAAGTGCAGACAGACAACACAACACAGTACAGACAGAGAATAATAAATAATTGGGGGTAGTGTGCAAATTATGCAGTGTGCAATAAATATTGAGTCCAGTGAGGTAGTAAAGTTACTCGTGCAAAATACTTCCCATATTGTCTGGGGTAAATGGTTGGTAAGAGAGAGAGAGAGAGAGAGAAAGAGAGAGAGAGAGTGTGCATGGAACAGAAAAAAAAACATCAGGAGTTGAGAAGTCTGATGGCCTGGGGGAAGAAGCTATTGCAGAGGCTGGTCGTGTTGGACCGGATGCTGCGGTACCTTCTTCCTGATGGCAGGAGGGTGAACAGTCTGTGTGAAGGGTGGGTGGAGTCATCCACAATGCTGGTTGCTTTGCGGATGCAGCGGGCAGTGTAAATGTCCATGACGGAGGGGAGAGAGAGAGAGACTCCGATGATCAAAAATGCACCACTTCACCCTCAAAAAGGCAAATCTGGTGAGAAACGTGGGCAGGTCTGCACAGAGACTCACCCATGATGAAGCGGGCAGATCAGGACGGCCTGGCGTTGGTGGAGCGAGCGGGGCAGGCATGTGACCCCGTGCACAAATCATGTGCTTGGTTCGTTTAGATGCTTTTGCTTCGTGGTCTTGCTCAGACGGAGTTATAAAAGCAGCGTTCACACCTGCTCTAATGAACCGCACTAGCAGAGCAATTGCATCAGGGGTCGTTTTAATTAAACACATAAAACCCCCCAAATTTATGTCCATTTTATGTCCTGTACTGTACGCTGTATGTACAGTATATACATTGATGTCTCCATAACAAAACATATACGCTGCTGAGGACAATGTATAGCAGAGCAATGTTCTTGGGTATTGGATCAATGACAGAATCCTGCATCTGCTGATGGCAGCCTTTATTCTAATCAGTAGATACAATAAATAAATAATCCACATGAATAAATAACTGTAACCAGGCTCCATTAACAACTCAACATGGAAACCACCTAAGCGATAAATGCATCTAATATGCACAGACGCAGCATTTACACTGCTTACACTGCTTACACTGCTCACACAGTGCCTAATGCATCCATCATTACATTAAGTCAGCGTGAACGTGACATACACTGCATGTCCAAATGTTTGTGGACACCCCTTCTAATGAACACATTTAGCTGCCTTTGTTGACACAGATGTGCACATTCTCTCTCACAGACAGCTTGTCTAGTACTGCCAATAGAATAGGACTCTCTCTGGAGCAGATAAACATCAACCCATTGGCACCATGCTGCCTAGTGCCAGGCGTGGGCTAGAGAGGTGTATAAAGCCCCCCAGCATTGAGCTGTGGAGCAGTGGAAGAGCTGTGTTCTCTGGAATGATGCTTGGTGCTCCATCCAGTACTTTTGGGATGAGATGGGGAGTTTGGGGATGATCATCCAACATCCTGACTCCCTCACTAACGCTCTTGTTGCTGAATGCAGTAGAAAGCCTTGTTCTGTGGACAATAGGAGACGGTTACTCCAACAAAAGCAGGATCAACTCTTTTTAACACCCTTGATTTTGCAAGAAAGAATAAATAAGCAGGTGTCCCAATACTTTTGTCCATATAGTGTAGCACGGTTTAAGTTGAGTGTGAGCGTGTGGAAACTTTCAGAAGTAAAACCTGATGTGAAGGTTCTAGGCAGAACCCTTTATAATGCGTAAGTGTTTAAATAAGGCTCCATGACTCGGACTGAAGTACGTTAGCAAAGCCTGAACTGTGTCCATGGTTTGGTCTACGTTCATAGATAATAGAGTCTAATAGAAATTCCTGAACAACCTAATGAACACTAAACATGCAGTTAGCACCATGCTAAAGCCTCTGAGCTGTAGTCAGTGGTGTCCTACTGGTTTGAGGGTTAGATTTAAGGCTGTGGAGCTGATGACCTCAGCGCTGGCCAGACAGACGGAGGCAGGCTGCTGCAGTTAAATCAGAACAGACAGCAGCGGAAGAGCGGACGGGTCAGCGTGTCTCAGAAAGAGGAGCTGTAGAGGAGGGGTCAGAGCCTGCTGTACCTTCACCTCCCACAGCTCCAGTCTGCTGTGTTTACTGAAGTCTGAAATACACTGATATTAACCCAGATTAGAAACAGGAAGTCACACACTATCACGCCTTTAACTGTATGAATCTACATATTCCAGATTACACAGGTTTTGATTAATTTCCTGACACGCTCAGAGGACGCTCCTAGTCCTAGCCGTAGCCCTAACCCTATTCTTAACCCTAACCCTAGCCTTAACCCTAACCCAAGCCCTAACCCTATTCTTAACCCTAACCCTAGTCCTAACCCTATCCTTAACCCTAACTCTAACCCTAACCCTAGCCCTAGCTCTAACTCTAGCCTTAACCCTACCCATAACCCTATCCTTGACCCGAACCCTAGCCCTAGCTCTAACTCTAGCCTTAACCCTACCCATAACCCTATCCTTGACCCGAACCCTAGCCCTAGCCGTAAACCTAATCACTTTAAGAGTAATACAGGCAGAGAACACAGCCAGTTGTGCTCTCTTGGACTCAGCAGCAGCTGATGGCAAAGCGACATGGTTCAGGATCTGAAGTCGCGACCCCGGGTCATAGTGGTGGGGCATTATTTAAAGCTGTTTATCTGTGAGTGTGTGTGTGTGTGTGTGTGTGTGTGTACAGTACAATATTATTCTAATATTATTCTAATATTAGAATTAATACAGGTCATTCAATTATTAGGTGATTGAATTAATAATTGTGTTTTGAAGGCCAATATTCCCAGTTCCCATCTTCTAACTGTGTTTTTCTGTGTTCCTCTAACTGTGTTCTAACTATGTTCTTCTAACTATGTTCTTCTAACTGTGTTCTTCTGTGTTCTAACTATGTTCTTCTAACTGTGTTCCTCTAACTGTGTTCTTCTAACTGTGTTCTAACTATGTTCTAACTATGTTCTTCTAACTATTTTCTTCTAACTATGTTCTTCTGACTGTGTTCTTCTAACTGTGTTCTTCTAACTGTGTTCTAACTATGTTCTTCTTACTGTGTTCCTCTGACTGTGTTCTAACTATGTTCTTCTAACTGTTCTTCTGTGTTCTAACTATGTTCTTCTAATTGTGTTCCTCTAACTGTGTTCTTCTAACTGTGTTCTAACTATGTTCTAACTATGTTCTTCTAACTATTTTCTTCTAACTATGTTCTTCTGACTGTGTTCTTCTAACTGTGTTCTTCTAACTGTGTTCTAACTATGTTCTTCTTACTGTGTCCTTCTAACTGTGTTCTACCTTTGTTCTTCTTACTGTGTTCTTCTAAGTGTGTTCCTCTGACTGTGTTCTTTTAACTATGTTCTTCTAACTGTGTTCCTCTGACTGTGTTCTTTTAACTGTGTTCTTCTGACTGTGTTCTTTTAACTGTGTTCTTCTGACTGTGTTCTTCTAACTGTGTTCTAACTATATTCTTCTAACTGTGTTCTTCTGTGTTCTTCTAACTGTGTTCTATGTTCTTCTTACTGTGTTCCTCTGACTGTGTTCTTCTAACTGTGTTCTTCTAACTATGTTCTTCTAACTGTGTTCTTCTGTGTTCTAACTATGTTCTTCTAACTGTGTTCTTCTAACTATGTTCTTCTAACTGTGTTCTAACTATGTTCTTCTAACTATGTTCTTCTAACTGTGTTCTTCTGTGTTCTAACTATGTTTTTCTAACTGTGTTCCTCTGACTGTGTTCTAACTATGTTCTTCTAACTGTGTTCCTCTAACTGTGTTCTAACTATGTTCTAACTATGTTCTTCTGTGTTCTTCTTACTGTGTCCTTCTAACTGTGTTCTACCTTTGTTCTTCTTACTGTGTTCTTCTAACTGTGTTCTAACTATGTTCTTCTAACTCTGTTCTTCTAACTGTGTTCTTCTAACTATGTTCTTCTAACTATGTTCTTCTAACTGTGATCCTCTGATTGTGTTCTAACTATGTTTTTCTAACTGTGTTCCTCTGATTGTGTTCTATGTTCTTCTGATTGTGTTCTATGTTCTTCTAACTATGTTCTTCTGTGTTCTTCTGTGTTCTAACTGTGTTCTTCTAATTGTGTTCTTCTGTGTTCTATGTTCTTCTAACTGTGTTCTTCTAACTGTGTTCTAACTATGTTCTTCTAACTGTGTTCTTCTAACTGTGTTCTAACTTTGTTCTTCTATGATCTAACTGTGTTCGATGTTCTAACTGTTGTCCAATGGTTCTTTTAACTATGTCCTAACTGTGCTCTTCTAACAATGTTCTACCTGTGCACTTCTCACTGTGATCTAACTGTGTTTTCCTAACAGTGCTCTCCTTCTAACAGTTGTTGTTGATAACTGTTTTTAAAGTGTTCTTCTAACTATGTTATTTTAACTATGTTTTTTTAACTGTTCTAACTGTATTCCATGTTCTCCTAACTGTTATAAATGTGTTATTTGATGTTCTAGCTGCTTTTCTATCTGTGCTCTTTTAACTGTGTTCGTTTAACTACTCGAGCCCACGCCTGGTATTAGGCATGGTGCTCATAGGTTCATGTTTATCTGCTCCAGAGAGTCCTATTCTCTTGGCAGTACTTCTCTACAGGGACTAGACAAGCTGTGTGTGGGCATTGTATGCACATCTGTGTCAGCAAAATAAAGTAGCTGAAGGCAATTATTAGAAGGGGTGTCCACAAACATTTGGGCATATAGTGTGTGTTCTTCTAACAATCCAGTAAGACGTGATTTACTTTTTAGGAGATATGAAACACTGGTTGTTGTATTTATGTTTGTTTGTATTGATTCTGGTCATATTTGTATTTATTATGAATGATGAATATTAAATGTGCGGCAGCTGTACAGATTTACTGACCCAAGTTTCTGATTTAGTTAACCTTCACTGAGTCCTTATTATGGTAATGTCTCTCTCTCTCTCTCTCTCTCTCTCTCTCTCTCTCTCTAACTTGTGATTGGTTCTCTATGAAAGCAGATCTGTGTATGTGTGTGTGAGTGAGCGAGTGAGTGTGATGGAGCTGGACCAGTCGGTGCCGGTTGCACATCGATCTAACAGCAGCAGACTACGGCCTTAATGGATGAGACAAGTGTGTGTGTGTGTGTGTGTGTGTGTGTGTTGTACGGTTCGCACTGACGTCAAAACGCAGGTTGAGCTCTTGCTTAGGCAACAGAGTACAGACCATAGCCACAGCCTTGAGGAGGACTGTAGCTCTGGAGGAGCAGGAGGATTAGCTGAGGGTTATGTGCTGGTTCAGACACTCGTTACAATAAAGGTGCTACAGAGGGTTCTTTGAGTCACAGAACCCACTCAAAACCATTACACTCACCTAGATATACATTTTTGTAGAATATCTAGGTCAGTGTAAATGTTTTGAATGGGTTCTGTGACTTAGCAGATTCTTTGGAGAACCTTGAGTGTGACTGTGAACGGTTAATTAGGGAACCAAAAGTGGATCTACAGAGAACCCTTTTTGGCACCTTTATTAGTATATTCTACAAATGTCAACATCTGAGTATGTATTATATAAAGTATGAGTACATGCTATGTGTCCAAGTGTTTGTGGACACTCTTTGTAATAAATGCCCCTGTAGAGAAGAGGTACTGCCAATAGAATAGGACATAAACCTGAACCCACTGGATCCATGCCTAATGCCAGGCATGGACTAGAGGGGCATAAAGCCCCCCCGCCCCCTTGTTTATTTTTGTTGAATGTGGAGAAAGCACTTGATCTATTAGTTGTGCTGAGGTATTTCTGTAGGGCTATAGCTAACAATACCCTTCACTGTTTCAAGTCAGTTGGTAGTTGGTGTGGCGCAACAGATAACACCACTACCTGTAAACACACTACCTGTCAGTGAGCTACCACACCATGTGGGAGACTGGGGTTCAATTCCCAGTCTGGGTGACTATGCGGTGCTACACTAATAAGAATCCTTGGGCAAGACTCCCAACACTACATTGGCCCACCTTTGTAATATGAGTAACCCTTGAAGTCGCTCGGGATAAGAGCGTCAGCAAAATGTCGTAAAAGCTGCAAAACTCGAGTCGAGGTGATGGAACTGGATCATTCGTAGTGGATCATATCTTTATCCTTATGATAATGAATCCAGATCACAGCGGAACACTGGATCACTAGTCTTTATTGACAATGTGACTGGCTCACTAATTCTAAGGTTTGTTGATGATGTAACCGGATCACTGGTCTTTATTGACAGTGTGATTGGGGTGCTTATGTTTATTGATGAATAGTCAGCCCTATTGATCATGTCGTGTCTGACAGCAATAACAGGATGAATCGGACAGCTTAGCTGTTCAAATCCAGCCAAATGTCTCAAAACTCAGTGGAGGACACTTGATCTTGCTGCGGGTCTAAACATAGTACCCCAAAAAAAGCAGAAAGTAAAAATGGCCTCAGTACAGGCCTGGCAGAAGATCAGCTGAGGATACCTGAAGGTGGGTCTGTGGGTGTGAGGGTGCACATTAAAGAGTCAGAATCAAGGGTTTTATTGACTCTTGGAGGGTCAGAACTTAAATATGTCTGGCCAGAAGAGCATCAGGTACAAAAATGGAAATCATCAGTCTTTGAGCTTTGGCTCCATCGTGACAGACAGAAAAGACTACCTCCTTCACAGCACAGTCAAACTTTTCGGCATTACAGGTCACATTCACCATCAACATTCAATATGAAAACGCCTCACATTCTACAAACACTTCATCAACATGACTACAGGCCCAGCCCAAGCCTTTATGGGACCCTATGAGATTTCCATTTGGAGAGCCCCTCTGATGAGCACCAGAAGCTTCATCATTCCAATAAGCTAAAGCGCCTGGGCCTTTATTAACCACCCAAGCTCTGCATATCTGCTTTTGCCCAACAGTGGCAGCAGCCAACAGCAGGAATTGATTAACCTAGTATAAAAAAAATAGTATATAAAATAGTTTTTACCTGTGTAATAGCATTTCGTTTTATTATTCAATGTTATTTTTAAAATAAAAAAATATAAAAAAAGATTTTTTATCATAATATCTTGGTGCTCTTGGGGGGCCCCTGATGGTGTCGGGGCCCTAATGGTCCGCAAAATTCGAGTCTGCCTTGGCGCATGGCTACAATATTTAATTACTGGTTACTGACGCTGTTCACACCTTTTGCTAATTTGAAGACTCTGTTCTACACCCTAGATAGGTTCCTAATAGTGCTTTGCACATTGCCCAGAATTGCCCAGCAGGACCATAAAGACAGGCTCAGTAAGGCCTGCATTTGCCTCTAGACCACCCCCCCGTTGCAGTAAAAATATTATGGCGAGATCCTATCGGGGCTCTGAGTGGTCCTCTGGACTGAGGTGCTGCCTAAGATGATGTGATCTAAGGATCACAGGTTCGAATCCTGGGGCATGCTGCTTGCCATCAGCAGCCGAAGGCCAATAGAGCACAATAGGCCTTGCTCTCTCAGATGTTGGTTGCTGGCTCTTCCTCCCCACATCACTCCTAGTGTGATGTTGGACAGAACAGGCATGAACAGGGATTGGGTAAGTGGGTCGCAAATTTCAGGTAGTCATCCAAACGGATTTGCAAGCAAGGACTGATTTATGACAAAATATGATTTTTCTGTGGTTAAAAAATGCAAGTGTGAAGACCCCTGGATTCAAACTGACACACACACACTGTCCGGTTCTTTATGAACTGCACTATGAATCCATGTCTGCTCTAATAAATATGACTGGCTGAGTCTTTACTACTGAAACCTGAGGTCATGGCATCCGGGCAATATTTTACAGTGGCTGTAGAAGGCCTACACGGATATAATCCATAAACCCAAGGACGTTTGTAAAACTGCATATCTGCAGCTACATTTCACCTCTCGTACAGCTCGTAAGAGCTCAGTCAGCACGAAAAACAGCTAAATTCGCAACCCAATCCAACCCACTACCAGCGTCATCATCTGGTCATCATCTAAGTGTTGTATGTAGTTATTAAACTAACATACAAATTGATTATTTATATGAAATGAGGTGCAGTGAGTAAATACACTATTTGGACAAAAGTATTGGGACACGTGTTCATTTAGTGTTTCTGCTGAAATCAAGGGCATTAAAAAGAGTTGATCCTGCTTTTGTTGGAGTAACTGTCTCTACTGTCCAGGGAAGAAGGCTTTCTACTAGATTTTGGAGGAGAACTGCTGTGAGGATTTGATTGCATTCAGCAACAAGAGCGTTGGTGAGGTCAGAAAATCCCCAGCTCATCCCAAAAGAGTTAGATGGCCATCTCCACGGCTCAATGCCGGGGGGCTTCATACCCCCTTTAGCCCACACCTGGCAGTCCTATTCTATTGGCAATGGAATCGGCAGTGTGTGCACCTTAAAGTAGCTGAATACATTCATTAGAAAGGGTGTCTGCAAACAATTGGACACATACTGTATGTCCAATATCTGGCCAAAAGTCTGTGGACACCTGATTTTTTTTTTATATCAAGGGTATTAATAGAGAGTTTGTCCGTGTTTATTGTAGTAACAGCTCCTACTCTAATGAGAATCCTTTACACAAAAGCTTGGAACATTGCTGTGAGGGGAATTTGATTGTACTCAGGTACTGATGTTGTATCATTAGTTTTGCCACTCCTACTCATCCCAAAGGTACTTGGTGGAGCTCCATCACTTACACAGAGAATGCAGCTCCACTTCTCCCCAGCCCAATGCTGGGGGGCTTTATACCCCTCTAGCTTGGGATTGGGCCTGATGACCTTAAGTGGCATAAGTGGCCTAGGTGTGGCTTAAGTGGCATAAGTGGCCCATTCTATTGCTCAACTGAAGAAACCACTAGGTGTTAGCAGTTTGTGTTTGTATGCAGTGGAAGTGCATTACTGCCACTCAGATTTACTGTAGGTTCCTCAGCTTATTACATGATGCTCCACCCCTCTGGGTCTTAGTGGAATCCCTTGTTTGTGATGCTGCTTCGTTTTTTTGTTGTTTTAATGGTTTTTGAAATGAGACCTTGCTTGGCTGGAGCTGGTCGATGCGCACTTTCTTCATCCTGCCAAGATTGTTCTGGGTTTGACAAGTGAAATTTCTCACAGTAGTAACTGTCTCTGATGGACCACACCGCTGCGTCTCCAGCCAACACTTAAACAGATTGGGAGAAACATTTATTGTGTTCACGTAGATGCTTCAGATTAACTCTGGATGATGAATGGAAGCAAAAGCTGCACTCCACAGACTCCGAGGATGAACTTTCCATTCAAACAAATCTTTGACTTTTTTCAGAATATTGAAATACAGGAGCCCAGGATAAGCACTTTCCATTAAGGTCTCCTGTAATAGATCTGGGGATGGATTTTTCAAGCCAATTCAATCCAATTTTTGGACAGTAGGCTGAATGAAGCTGTAGCTTTACTGTAAATGGCCCCAAAGAACATCATTAGAGAAATGTAATATTCTGTCTGTCTCTTTCTGAGGGTGGTGAGTGAGAGACGGGCAGACAGGCTGGGTTAGACAGGATGAGGGATGAGGAGCCTCCCGGCATTTGGTGGCTTTCTTAGTTACTGTGTTACTGTGGGTATAGAGACTGAGATCACACTGAGACCAAAAGAGGCCAGAAATCTAGTAGCAGACCCAAATTCAGCATGGCAGAACAAATCTATAGATGTAGAACCAGTAGATCAGACCCAGTCCATAGATTTAGAACCAGTAGAGCAGACCCAGCTCATAGATCTAAACTCAGTAAAGCAGACCAAGCCCATAGATCTAGAATCAGCAGAGCAGACCATACCGCTTGATCCAAATTCAGCATGGCAGATCAAGCCTATAGATGTAGAACCAGTAGATCAGACACAGTCCGTATGTGTAAAAATTAATAGAGCAGACCTAGCCCATAGATCCAGAATCAGCACAGCAGACCAAGCCCAGATGTCTAGAATCAGGAGAGCAGACCATGCTGCTAGATCCAAATTCAGCATGGCAGAACAAATATATAGATATAGAACCAGTAGATCAGACCCAGTCCATGTATGTAGAATCAGTAGATCAGACCCAGTCCATATATGTAGAACCAGTAGATCAGATCCAGTCCATGTATGTAGAACCAATAGATCAGACCCAGTTCATGTATGTAGAATCAGTAGATCAGACCCATTCCATGCATGTAGAATCAGAAGATCAGACCCAGTCCATGTATGTAGAATCAGTAGATCAGACCCAGTCCATGTATGTAGGACTAATTGATCAGGCCCAGTCCATGTATGTAGAACCAATAGATCAGACCCAGTCCATGCATTTAGAATCAGTAGATCAGACCCAGTCCATGTATGTAGAACCAATAGATCAGACCCAGTCCATGTATGTAGAACCAGTAGATCAGACCCAGTCCATGTATGTAGAACCAATAGATCAGACCCAGTCCATGCATTTAGAATCAGTAGATCAGACCCAGTCCATGTATGTAGAACCAATAGATCAGACCCAGTCCATGTATGTAGAATCAGTAGATCAGACCCAGTCCATGTATGTAGAACCAATAGATCAGACCCAGTCCATGCATGTAGAATCAGTAGATCAGACCCAGTCCATGTATGTAGAATCAGTAGATCAGACCCAGTCTATGTATGTAGAACTAATTGATCAGGCCCAGTCCATGTATGTAGAACCAATAGATCAAACCCAGTCCATGCATTTAGAATCAGTAGATCAGACCCAGTCCATGTATGTAGAACCAATAGATCAGACCCAGTCCATGCATTTAGAATCAGTAGATCAGACCCAGTCCATGTATGTAGAACCAATAGATCAGACCCAGTCCATGTATGTAGAACCAGTAGATCAGACCCAGTCCATGTATGTAGAATCAGTAGATCAGACCCAGTCCATGTATGTAGAACCAATAGATCAGACCCAGTCCATGCATGTAGAATCAGTAGATCAGACCCAGTCCATGTATGTAGAATCAGTAGATCAGACCCAGTCTATGTATGTAGAATCAGTAGATCAGACCCAGTCTATCTATGTAGAACTAGTTGATCAGGCCCAGTCCATGTATGTAGAACCAATAGATCAAACCCAGTCCATGCATTTAGAATCAGTAGATCAGACCCAGTCCATGTATGTAGAACCAATAGATCAAACCCAGTCCATGCATTTAGAATCAGTAGATCAGACCCAGTCCATGTATGTAGAACCAATAGATCAGACCCAGTCCATGTATGTAGAACCAGTAGATCAGACCCAGTCCATGTATGTAGAACCAATAGATCATACCCAGTCCATGCATGTAGAACCAGTAGATCAGACCCAGTCCATGCATGTAGAATCAGTAGATCAGACCCAGTACATGTATGTAGAATCAGTAGATCAGACCCAGTCCATGTATGTAGAACCAATAGATCAAACCCAGTCCATGCATTTAGAATCAGTAGATCAGACCCAGTCCATGTATGTAGAATCAGTAGATCAGACCCAGTCCATGTATGTAGAACTAATTGATCAGGCCCAGTCCATGTATGTAGAACCAATAGATCAGACCCAGTCCATGCATTTAGAATCAGTAGATCAGACCCAGTCCATGTATGTAGAACCAATAGATCAGACCCCGTCCATGTATGTAGAACCAGTAGATCAGACCCAGTCCATGCATGTAGAATCAGTAGATCAGACCCAGTCCATGTATGTAGAACTAATTGATCAGGCCCAGTCCATGTATGTAGAACCAATAGATCAGACCCAGTCCATGTATGTAGAACCAATATATCAGACCCAGTCCATGCATGGAGAACCAATAGATCAGACCCAGTCCATGTATGTAGAATCAGTAGATCAGACCCAGTCCATGCATGTAGAACCAGTAGATCAGACCCAGTCCATGCATGTAGAATCAGTAGATCAGACCCAGTCCATGCATGTAGAATCAGTAGATCAGACCCAGTCCATGCATTTAGAATCAGTAGATCAGACCCAGTCCATGTATGTAGAACCAATAGATCAGACCCCGTCCATGTATGTAGAACCAGTAGATCAGACCCAGTCCATGCATGTAGAATCAGTAGATCAGACCCAGTCCATGTATGTAGAACTAATTGATCAGGCCCAGTCCATGTATGTAGAACCAATAGATCAGACCCAGTCCATGTATGTAGAACCAATATATCAGACCCAGTCCATGCATGGAGAACCAATAGATCAGACCCAGTCCATGTATGTAGAATCAGTAGATCAGACCCAGTCCATGCATGTAGAATCAGTAGATCAGACCCAGTCCATGTATGTAGAACCAATAGATCAGACCCAGTCCATGCATGTAGAACCAATAGATCAGACCCAGTCCATGTATGTAGAACTAATTGATCAGGCCCAGTCCATGTATGTAGAACCAATAGATCAGACCCAGTCCATGTATGTAGAACCAATATATCAGACCCAGTCCATGCATGGAGAACCAATAGATCAGACCCAGTCCATGTATGTAGAACTAATAGATCAGGCCCAGTCCATGTAAGTAGAACCAATAGATCAGACCCAGTCCATGTATGTAGAATCAGTAGATCAGACCCAATCCATGTATGTAGAATCAGTAGATTAGACCCATCCATGTATGTAGAATCAGTAGATCAGACCCAGTCCATGTATGTAGAATCAGTAGATCAGACCCAGTCCATGTATGTAGAATCAGTAGATTAGACCATCCATGTATGTAGAACCAATAGATCAGACCCAGTCCATGTATGTAGAATCAGTAGATCAGACCCAGTCCATGTATGTAGAACCAGTAGATCAGACCCAGTCTATGTATGTAGAATCAGTGGGATCAGACCCAGTCCATGTATGTAGAACCAATAGATCAGACCCAGTCTATGTATGTAGAATCAGTGGGATCAGACCAATAATGCTCTACCATGCCTACCTACCTACTCACCCGTCCATGCTCTCTATCTATCTCTCTACACTCTATGGACTAAAGTATTGGGACACCTGCTCATTCAGTGTTTCTTCTAAACTCAAGGGTATTGAAAAGAGTTGATCCTGCTTTTGTTGGAGTTACTGTCTCTACTGTCCAGGGAAGAAGGCTTTCTGCTAGATTTTGGAGGAGGAGCATTGCTGTGAGGAGTTGATTGTATTCAGCGACAAGTATGCTAGTGAGATCAGGGTGTTGGATGTTCACCACCCCACCTCATCATCCCCAACTCATCCCAAAATGATTGGATGGAGCACCAGAACACAGTTCTTCCACAGCTCCCCAGCTCAATGCTTGGGGGGGGGGGGGTGGCTTTACACCCCTCTCTAGCCCAAACCTGGCTTTAGGCAGCATGGTGCCAGTAGGTCCATGTAGGAATCCAGCTAATGACCTTCAAAGACCAGTTTAGACCATCCGGAACCAGCAGCAACAACCTTGTATCTCCATTGTTGCACTCAAACTTGTTACACGTCACGTAACATGAAAGGATGATGGAAAAGAAATGCACACATCAGCAGAGTTCACGCGGAGGCGCGCGTTGGTTTAGGCTGCGGATGGCGGGAGCGCGCTGCGCGTGCTTGGCTGGGCTGGGCTGGGCTGAGCTGAGCGGTGGGCTGGACTTCAGCTTGTTGGAGCTGTTGGAGGGGAGGAAGGAAGGAAAGAAGGAGGGAGGGACTGAGAGGAGTGTGTGCGCGCGCTTGTGTGTGTGTGTGTGTGTGTGTGTGTTTCTGCTGCGATTTCCCAGAGAAGATAGGAGGAGAGCGCGAGCGAGAGAGCGAGAGAGAGAGAGAGAGAGAGAGAGAGAGATACACTCCCAGCTGCAGTGTAAACACCCCGCTCTCGTGCCATGCCACTGCCCACCGGAGCACGCGACGCGAGCAGGGGCTTCACGGGTTCAGCTCGAGCGCGACAGCGGTGTGTTTAAGGCCGAGGAGGGAAAGGGGGAGGATGGAGGGAGGAGGATCAGACAGATAGAGGCTCTCCTGGACCGGAGATGGATCTGATGGATCTGCTCTACGTTCGCAGCTAAAACCTCGTTTCTTCTTCTGCACGCGCCATGGAGAAGACTCTGCACGCGGGCCTGGATAAGGCGAGCTGGGCGCGCAGGACGGCTCGGTCCGCGCAGGGTTCTGCACCGGGGTCTGGTTCTAGCTCTGGATCTGGATCTGGCTGTGGGTCTCCGAGCCAGGGCTCGATGGGGAGGCGCAGTAAAGCCCAGCTGGAGGGAGTGCTGAGCAAATACACCAACCTCCTGCAGGGCTGGCAGAACAGGTACCAACACCACCACCCATAATACCACCACCCATAATACCACCACCCATGACACCACCAGCACTAACACCTTTAAAGTGCTAGTTTCCATCGAAAGCTTAGTTTCTGAGAGAAGCCTCGGGCAGCCTTACAGGTACATCAACACCACCTCAACAACACCAACACCAACATCGGCAACACTAACACCACCAACAACACTTTTATAGTGCCAGCCTAGCAACATCAACACTACCACCAACGCCACCAACACCACAACTGCCAACACCAACACTTTTATAGTGCCAGCCTAGCAACATCAACACTACCACCAACACCACTACTGCCAACACCAACACTTTTATAGTGCCAGCCCAGCAGCATCAACACTACCACCACCAACACCACTACTGCCAACACAAACACTTTTATAGTGCCAGCCTAGCAACATCAACACTACCACCAACACCACTACTGCCAACACCAACACTTTTATAGTGCCAGCCTAGCAACATAAACACTACCACCACCAACACCACAACTGCCAACACAAACACTTTTATAGTGCCAGCCTAGCAACATCAACACTACCACCAACACCACTACTGCCAACACCAACACTTTTATAGTGCCAGCCTAGCAACATAAACACTACCACCACCAACACCACTACTGCCAACACCAACACTTTTATAGTGCCAGCCTAGCAACATCAACACTACCACCAACACCACTACTGCCAACACCAACACTTTTATAGTGCCAGCCTAGCAACATAAACACTACCACCAACACCACTACTGCCAACACCAACACTTTTAAAGTGCCAGCCTAGCAACATCAACACTACCACCAACGCCACCAACACCACAACTGCCAACACCAACACTTTTAAAGTGCCAGCCCAGCAACATCAACACTACCACCAACACCACTACTGCCAACACCAACACTTTTAAAGTGCCAGCCTAGCAGCATCAACACTACCACCAACACCACCAACACCACTACTGCCAACACCAACACTTTTATAGTGCCAGCCTAGCAGAATCAACACTACCACCACCACAAACACCACTACTGCCAACACCAACACTTTTAAAGTGCCAGCCCAGCAACATCAACACTACCACCACCAACACCACTACTGCCAACACCAACACTTTTAAAGTGCCAGCCTAGCAGAATCAACACTACCACCACCACAAACACCACTACTGCCAACACCAACACTTATATAGTACCAGCCCAGCAACATCAACACTACCACCACCAACACCACTACTGCCAACACCAACACTTTTATAGTGCCAGCCTAGCAGAATCAACACTACCACCACCACAAACACCACTACTGCCAACACCAACACTTATATAGTACCAGCCTAGCAGCATCAACACTACCACCACCACCAACACCACTACTGCCAACACCAACACTTTTATAGTGCCAGCCTAGCAGCATCAACACTACCACCACCACCAACACCACTTCTGCCAACACCAACACTTTTATAGTGCCAGCCTAGCAACATCACCACTACCACCAACACCACTACTGCCAACACCAACACTTTTAAAGTGCCAGCCTAGCAACATCAACACTACCACCAACACCACTAACACCACAACTGCCAACACCATTAACACCACCACCAACACCACTACTGCAACACCACCACTTTTAAAGTACTCCTTTTCAGCCCAGCAACATCAACACTAACACCAACACCATCGTCAACACCAACACCACTACACTTTTAAAGGTTTCTTTTTTTTACACACTACGGCCTACAAATGATTAAATACTGTAAGTGTGTTTCTGCAACTACAGGTGCTTTAAAGTTCCCAGTGCAGAGTTTTTAATATCTAATCACATCTTATAAGATGTTTAACACTTCATCGCCCACCTGTGATTCTAGTCTCCAAATGCATTAAAACTACGTTAAATAAACGTTAGTTGAAGGGCTCATTTTTCACGTTGTTCCACCCCCTGCTCCACCCCCTGCTCCACCCACGACACTTACTGGGTTTATGGACCATTAATATTTTTAAATGAATTTTTACACAATAACTTTACACCATTATATCCTTTAGAATCAGACAGGCTAATTTTGGTTAAACCACCTAGCAACACCACCTAGCAACACCACCTAGCAACACCATAGCAACCACCTAAAAACACAGCAGCAAATCAACTGCTGTTGCAAAGCAGCTTTACAGCAACCACCTAGCTAGTAACACCATAGCAACCATCTGAAATATCCCCTAGCAACCACTTAGCAAGTACAGTTTCAGCCTAGTGACCGCACACAGACGAGCAACAGCCGAGCAACAGCCTAGCAGCCAGCAGTCTTAAGGGAACCACTTAAGCTGTGCAGCTGTTCTGCGCCCTGTTCAGGCAATACACTTTTCTAGTTCACTATGTTACGTTAGGGGGGCTTACACCATTCGTCTGGCTGTACTGGTGGGGCGTTAAGCAGTGTTTGGGGCTGAAACACACACAGTCTGTGTGTGACTTCACCTCGGGGAAGTTTGCAGACGTTCGAAAAAAGGGTTAATCTGCACGTCCATTGGGCTCTGCTGTGGAGGCACGTTTCCTGTATTGAAGCCAGCTGTGCTCTGACAGCACTTTGGCTTCAGTGGTTTCGAAATCAAACTGACTGTGAGGTTCAAGTCTGGAATGACGGGTTTATGTGGAACATATTTATGCCCTGTCCAACTTCAGCATTCACTACCTGTCCAAAAATATGTAGACACGAGCTTGCCCAGCTTTTCTTCTGAAATCAAGGGCATTAACAAAAGAAAGGGGTTTGCCCCACTCTCCCACTTTGCTGAGGTTATAGCCCCTACTGTCCTGGGAAGGCCTAACACTGGTTGTGGGAACAACATTGCTGCGAGGAGAATTTGATGGCATTCAGCCTTACAGGAGCACCAGGGGGGACAGGTACTGATGTTGGGTGCTTGGTTCTGGCTCTTTAACTCTTTATCCCTCAACTGCTCCAGAGGGTCCCGTGCTATTGGTCAGTGCTTTTCTATGGAGATGTTACATGCTGTGTGTAAGTAGCTGAATGGTTGTGTCCAGATACTTTTGGACATGTTGTTTGTGTGTGTGTGTGTGTGTTTATATGGATATTAGATGTTTTTTGCTCTTCAGTGCACAGCCACCTGCTTTCCATGGGGCTGTAAGTTATTACCTGGATACAGATGCTTGTTTGATGGGGTGTGATCTCCGGTGATGCTCCGTCAGGTCTGTAATGCAGCCATTTCCCCCTCTATCTTGATTTAGTGGAGGAAGAGCTGCTCAGTGGGGCTCAGGTTGGCAGTTCATTACAAGCCCCCGGAAAACCCATAACTTGCTTAAGCAGATTCACTGTCCTGCTACAAAGGTGAGGCAGCATCCAGTCGAGTTTGAGGCATTGCGTACATAACCGTCCCCCATAACTCAGAGTTTGAGGTGAACACATTCAGAGTGGGGGTTCGGTGTGAAACTGTGCTTCTTTATAGAGAAACTTACAGAATCAGATTCCTATACATTGCTGGAGAGTGAAACCAGGCGTCACCATGACTACAGCGCAAATATAGACATTTTATCCACCATCCAAACCCACCAGTGAACCTACGCTGGTCTTCTGCACGAGTTTAATGTGGAATTGTAATGATTAAACGTTAGTTGAAGGGCTCGTTTTTCACGTTGTTCCACCCCCTGCTCCACCCCCTGCTCCACCCACGACACTTTTTTACTGGGTTTATGGACCATTAATATTTTTTTATGAATTTTTACACAATAACTTTACACCATTATATCCTTTAGAATCAGACAGGCTAATTTTGGATAAACCACCTAGCAACACCATAGCAACCACCTAAAAACACAGTAGCAAATCAACTGCTGTTGTCGCAAAGCAGCTTTACAGCAACCCCCTAGCTAGTAACACCATAGCAACCATCTGAAATATACCCTAGCAACCACTTAGCAAGTACAGTTTCAGCCTAGTGACCGCACACAGACAAGCAAACGGCCTAGCAACAGCCTAGCAGCTGTCTTAAGATGGGAAGCACTTCTACACGAGTTTAATGTGGAATGTTACTGATAGTACAATAGTGGCTAATCTGCATTTTAATGAGGGACTTTAATAGGGACGGCCTAGCATGTATCCCCACATCCTTAAATGGATTTCTTGCCTCACAGCAAACCAGTTTAGATCTTAAGCGTTTACCTAAGAGAAACTTTGATGATTGGTGGAGTTTCTGTTCACCGCAGAATTCGTTGTGCTGCTGCTGCTGTCAGTGGTTCAGCAGTACATTCTCTAATTCTAGCGGCAGCCGTACAGGTCCATCACAATCATCAACTAGAAATATTTATTATTAATAATATTATTAATAATATCACCTCCCAACACACTGGAAAAGCCTTTACTCACCAGGTACCATTCATTCGGTTATTAGTGAATAGGCCTGTCATGATAGCCTTTTTCTTTTTTGACGATATACTGTCCCAGAAATAATTGCAATAAACAAATGTATTGTAATTGTAAGTTATTATAAGAGAAATAAATAATATATAATAATATATATATATATATGTATATGTATATATATGTATGTAATTAAATTCCTTTTCTTATTAAGAATTGTATTTTATTTTATGGCCTGTCAGTGATCTTATGCTGTAAGAGGTCAGAAGGTCGGCCTCAGCCTGATGAGTTTAAATAGTGGAAATAGAGAAGTAATGTCTAATTTAACATATTTAAAAATGAAGATTAACGAGTTCTTAAAGTACTGTTAAATAAAAATGTCTCATAATTTATAATCTGTAAAATGCAGCATAAGGCTTCATAAAACACGGCTACTTAAAAAAAGGAATAATAATAATATTTGAGAAATTCCCACATGTTTTTCAAGAATTTAATTGTAGAGCATGCATCATGGACTTATTAGTGTTTGTCTTAAGATTCATCTTAATTCTTTTTGTATAAAATCAATGGTGAATTTGTCCCCCAGAAGGTTCTTCATTGCATCTGCCTCAATTCCTGTAGACTTTAGCTCCAAATCTAATCAACTACAGCTCTGCCTGATTCATGCTGAAGTTATAAGGGCTGTTTCGGCTCAGACTGCTTTTTAAATGAGGCACAAAACAGGGCAGCCAATCAGAACAAAGCTCATTTACAGATATCAGGCTTTAAGACACGACAACGGGCTGATTCCTTCTGAGGGATTCAGGGGTTGTGTGAAATTGATTCATCGCTGTGTTTGGAACATAAACACACACATATCATAGATGGACTTCAAGAGGGAACAACTTCAGATCCATCTAATCACTGCCTTCGGAAATGTCTGATTAGTTAAGTCAAGTCAGATTTATTTGTATAGCTTTTTATAACTGTTGTCGTCACAAAGCAGCTTTACATAATTAGTAATTAGTGAAAGACAGAGACAAAAAAGAAAAAACGGAAGAAGACATGAAGGATCCAAGACCCCCAGTGAGCCCCAACGGCGACAGTGGCAAGGAAAAACTCCCTCAGAGCTGGAGGAAGAAACCTTGGGAGGAACCAAGACTCACAGGGGGACCCAACCCGACCCGTCCTCCTCTGATCAGAACTATTTATAAATTATTGATAAAAATGACCAAACCAGATACAGCAGATAGTTAATAGTGGTGATATTAATAGTGCAGATAGTTACGAGTCCATTTAGGTTTTAACATGGTCATTAAACAGGTAGCAGTGGTAGGAGGGTGAGCCGCTGGTCTGGTATAGGTGGTGGTGAGTGGGGGGCCTGCTGGTTGTACTGGTAGGTGGCAGCTGGTCTGACGCAGGTAGAGGGGACCTCAGCGGGCAATCTTCCAGCAGGTCGGGCTGGGTTAGGTTAGGATTGGTTGGTGAGCAGATGTGGAGTGAATGTTGAGCCGGAACCATGTAGTTACCAAGCAATTTTAGCTCTGCTAGGTGCTAAGGTGGTCTTTGATGGTCAAGGTGGTTGAAAAGCTGGTCATCCATGTCAAAACATATCATATTCTGGTAAACCAGCTGGATACATACTTCAGTCCATTCCATTTTTGTGGGATACCAGCGACTCATACAGTGTCAGAAACCTAATAAACAAGTTTACTAGGGATAGCTGAACACCTCCACATGGTTTGAGGAGAGTGTGGGATGATTTAGACAGATGCAGTTAGCACCATGCTAATTGGATCCTTTAAATGACTGGTGGGCCACCTGCCTGAGGCCTGTTGGATATGTGTATATGTTGACCCAACAGGCTGAGATTACCTGTGCTTCAGTGAGCAATGATCTGGGCTCATGCCATAGCTGGAGGAAGTGAAGATGGTGGTGATAGCACACCTGCTCTGCTAACGAGATCTTTTCTTTTTCTCTCGAAATTTGCCCGGATATGCTTTCCACTGCCTTTTGTTTCCTGTTCTTCTCAGCTGAGGGAAGAGAAAGCCAACCCGCTGACCCTATAACGGGAGCTGCTCAGCCAGCCGTGTGTGTGTGTGTGTGTGTGTGTGTGTGTGTGTGTGTGTGTGTGAGAGCAGTACGCATTCACGGAAAACCGTGTCCTTGGGCTAGCGCTGTTATTAGTGTAGCATGGCCCAGTTCTCCCTGCCTTTGCTGTTCTACTGGCTTGAATACTACTACTTCTCTCCCCTTGGGGAGGATATCTGACAGCTCTGATAGAGCGTGTGGAGAATGGTTCCTCAGAACTGCTTAGGCATATTGCTTCACCAGAACCACAAACTTTAGAAGACTGAGGTTCAATTCCCTAACTGGGCAAGCACACCACTTTACACCACTAAGAGACAAGCTGGTCAAGTTGGTTAAGCTGGTTAAACATCTTAGATTTTGACCAGCACAGGGGATGTTGGCATAGGGACTAGCTAATCTATCAGCATGACCAGCCTGACGAAGCTGGTCAACCAGAATAACCTCAATGACTAAGCTGATTGACTAGTTTGGTCAAGTTGGTCAATCGGCTTAGTCATTAATGAATCAGCATGACTAACTGGCAACCAGCTTAGTCAAGTTGGTCAGCAGCTAGACCAGCTAGCCCATTACACACACAAAATAAAACAGGTTGTGCTGGTCAACAGCTGGTTAACTGCTTGTTTACCAGCATAGGGTTTGTTTTTCGCCTGGATTACCAGCTTTTTAACCCCCTTGACCTTCAAAAGTCCTATTCCGATGGGATTACTCTTACATGGGGAGGTGATTATTATTATTTCTCAGTAATTTTAGTCCCATCCGAATGCACCATGTCAGTCATTTTTAAAGTCAGGACAGATTCCAACACCCTTTACCTTCTGTAAAACTTAATTAAAATCGAAATCATAATCAACATAGAGGTAAATGTTCCGTCATATCCTGTGGAAAATGAGTTTTGAAGGCTTTTCTGGAGTATGGAGGTGCTCGAGGAGGCATTTAGTTAGACCCAGATATCTCGGGTTGGTGAACTCTTTAGGCAAGTCCCTGTGTGTCTTAGCCTACAGCCTCCATATGTGTTTTGATATCATGTAGCTGCTAGTTCTACACTAAAATAAAGATAAATCGAGGAGCCGCTCCCATCTCGGAGCTCCCACCATTTATGCTGAGATTTCTTTTCCTGTACGAATCAGTTATACATTTTTACAGACGTCCTGTAGTGCAATTGGATTACTCCACCTCCCCATGTAAAACTAATCCTGTCCGAATAGGACTCAAGATCAGCTTAGACTAATCTAAAACCAAAGCTGGGTTTTTCAGCAGGAATTTATTACACTCTTACCTCAAATGTAGCCAATTAGCCATCATGTATTTGGTCTGAAGTTAAAAGTACTATTATATTATAATAGTATTATAATTATATTAAATTTAACGGATCGGGTATCAGCTATTTTAATCCTGATCCTATTTCAGTTCTTTGTTTTGTTTAGTTTTTTGTGTTAAGGTGAGCCCTCTGGGGGCTTCAAGATGCCTTTATCGGACATTTTTCAGAGCCCAGTTTAAAGGAACGTGAAGCTGAATTATGAGATGTTAAAAACAGTAAAACTAAACTAGATCAATCAGTCCAGAATGTCCCATTATAGAAACTGCTACTAAAAATAAAGATATCTTACTGAACAGATTAATCAGCAACTAATCTGATCTAAACTGTAGGGCTTTATTATTTATACAATTACAGAGATCGGATCAGTATTGGCTAATACTCAGCATGAAGAGACTCGGATCGGATCGGGGGCAAAATAATTAATGTTAGTCAGTCATTTGTTAGAACTAATGGGCCAATGTAGCTAACAAGTAATGGAAACGTATACCTCTCCAAATAGCACCGATGCTACAAGGCCAAATATGCACCTGTTAGCACAGGATTTCCTGTTAATGTGGCTAATGTGGCCAACAAGTAATAAAAGACTATGCTCACCAGTTGGCACTGGAGCTGTGAGATTAACATTGCTAACACATAATAGAAGCTTATGGCCAGAGCTTATATGTATTCCCATAGTTTCCTCCTATGGGATTGACCACCCCTCTTGTGCCACAGTAGAAAACTCTTGCAACCGTGTGGGATACCAAAACAACCACTTAGCAACACCCTAGCATCCACCTGGGATACTACAGCAACCCCTTTGCAACACTTTAGCATAAAGCTGGGATAATACATCACCTATTCATCAGCCTATTAATAAGGCAGCCATTTGGAACAACCACCCCAGCTAACATGACCATGTGGGGCCTGTAAAGGCAGCCTAACTGGGAGCCAGGGTTCTACGTTGACCCCACATATGGATGCCCAACATGGTCAGTGATGGGACCAGGAGGGGTTGAACTTTAAAGAATTTTAAACATGCAGGGAATGGGCTCTTTAAATGCGTTCTCCTCACACCCGAACACAGGGAGTCTCTTAGACAGGTCAACAAAGAAATGGAGGAAACCTGAGATGGAGATGAAGTCTGACGTGTGTGCAGTAGTATGTGGACTGTGTTAGTGTTACTGAGAGTTTCTGTGATCAGAAGTGACTGGTTGGATGTGTTAAGAGGAAGTGTGTGTGTGTGTGTGTGTTGTTTCACAGAAGCATTATGGAGTAACTGGATGCACCTCTTGCTTAAAGGAAAAGTTTGGTGAAATTCAGAGATTTGCACAGTTTCCTCTTTAATTAGCTGATCAGTTAAAACATGCTGTGTTTAAAAGCTCACCCGTATATTCAGTATCCCAGTATGTACCAGAGGGGGGCGCTGTTCAGGTGCTTGTCGGAAGATCCACCTACGAAGCATTGACATCTCGACAAAGTAGGATATCCCAAAACAACGACAATTCAGTGGATCGTGATCGGCAGGCGATCCAGGCATATTTAATGGATCGGGTATTGGCTATTTTAATCCTGATCCAGTTCCAGTTTCTTGTTTTGTTTTAAAGAGCGCCCTCTGGCATCTTCAAGATATGGACGGTTGCGGATATTTTTCAGTGCTTGCAGTGTGTTATAAAGGAGCTGGGAGCTGATTGGTCAGGGAGGAGATCAGACTGGATTTTAAGATATTAAACACTATAAAACATCTTTTTAAGAAAAGTCTCGACTAAACTGAATCAGTCAGTCCAGAATGTCTGATTATAGAAACTGATACTGAAAATAAAGAGATTTTACTGAACCAATTAATCAGCAGCTCGTCTGATCTAAACTGGGGGGCTGGATTATTTATACAGACACCGAGATCAGATCAGTATCGGCTGATACTCAGTTTTAAGAAACTCAGATCAGATTGGGGGCAAAACAACTGGATACGGGCATCTCCACAATTAATGTTAGTCAGCTATTTGTTAGAGTGTTAATTGCTTTATTGCTCTGAAGCTGTGTGGCTATTGTAGCTAACAAGTAATGGAAGGTTGTACCCCACCAATTAGCACTGGACTAGTGAGGCTAGTGCCGCTAACAAGTAATATAACCTGCCCCATCACTAAACAGTGGTGGCTCAGCGGTTAGAGCTCCGGGCTGTCGATAACAGGGTTGTGGGTTCGATTCCCGGGCTCGGCAAGCTGCCACTGTTGGGCCCTTGAGCAAGGCCCTTTACCCTCTCTGCTCCCCGGGCGCTGGAGTTGGCTGCCCACCGCTCTGGGTGTGTGTGTACTCACTGCCCCTAACACGTGTGTGTGTGTGAGTGTGTGTTCACTACCAGATGGGTTAAATGCGGAGGACACATTTCACTGTACAGTGACAAATACGTGCACCTTTACCTTTACCTTTTACAATTAAAGCTATGAAGCTATTGTAGCTAACAAGCAATGGATGCTTAAACCCCACCAATTAGCTCTGGAGTTGTGAGGCTAGTGTTGCTAACAAGTAATGGGAGGTTGTACCCCACCAATTAGCACTGGAGTTGTGAGGCTAGTGTTGCTAACAAGTAATGGGAGGTTGTACCCCACCAATTAGCACTGGAGTTGTGAGGCTAGTGTTGGAAAGTAATGGAAATGTATAACTACTGATTAGCACTGAAGCAAGGATTGTAGGCTCATATCCCACCAATTAGGACTGGGGTTGTGAAGCTAAGCTAGCTAACAAGCAATGGTACTTTATACCCCATTGATTAGCATTAAAGCTATGAGGCTAACGTAGGAAACAAGTAATTAAAACGCATACCCTACAATTAGGACTGGAGTTGTGGAACTAAGGTAGCTAACAAGTAATGGAAACCTATACCCCACCCCAACCGTGTGGGATACCAAAACAACCACTTAGCAACACCCTAGCATCCACCTGGGATACTACAGCAACCCCTTATCAACCCTTTAGCATAAAGCTGGGATAATACATCGCCTATTCATCAGTCTATTAATAAAGCAGCCCTTTGGAACAACCACCCCAGCTAACATGACCATGTGGGGCCTGGAAAGGCAGCCTAACTGGGAGCCAGAGTGTTTTGTCCTAGGGTTCTACGTTGACCCCACATGTGGATGCCCAACATGGTCAGTGATGGGCCAGTTAGGGTTAAACATAAACGTTGAACACTGCATACAGGGCCTGTATGAGGTCCATGCAAGATTAAGGTGGACTGTAACGATAGGGCCCATTTGGGAAGCCCAAGTCCCAGTAAAAACGGATGTCCAAACCCACCCTGGAACCTGCCCAGCCCATGCTACACCCATGTGAGCCCCACATGAGCATGCTGGCTGGGACTAGTTTCTTATGGCTCTTGTCAAAGTTTATACACCATGAATCCATAGGGGGGGGGGTCCCAGGACCCCGTTTTGAGAAGCCCTGCTCTAATATGACTTGTTAATGTGTTTTCTGACACTGTGTGACTCACTGTTATCTATAAACAGCACTAGCAGCATCTTAAATCCTGAACCGTGTCTTTACTTTAGTCCATTTTGGTAGATAACAGTGAGTCATACAGTGTCGGAAACCTCATACTCTAGATTAAGTGTGTGTGTGGATGTGTGTGTCGTTTTACGGAAGCATTAGGTAATAACTGAACACACCTATTGCTCAAAGCGAGGTAATGGATGGATGCTGCCTGTGTGTGAAAAAGGCCTGGATTCATGTTCTGTGTGAGTGTGTGTGTTGGGCTAAATGCCCTGTGTGCATTAAGGCTGATGGGTGAGCATCTGTACGTGAGGCGAGAGAGGGTCCGGCTCGCCCGTACCCCCAGTAAATAGGCCTCTCCATCAGACTGTGGCCTTATTGTGTTCAGCTCTGAGACCTTTTCACTGCCTGCTCTTACTATAATCCCCAACAGGCTGCCTTAGAGACACAGACACAGACCTGCTTCTGTACTCAGCTTTAACAGCGCAGATGAGTATACAAGCAGAGGCATGGACGAATTTGATTATCTGGCTTTGTACATCAACTGGTTTCTATATTTGGAAGAATCACGTGTAAACGTTTAGCGAAATTTGATCGTGGAGCTTCGTTGGACAGAGAATATCACAAGCTGGGTGTTTGTATACATGGTAATGGAGGTGTATATATATATATATATATATATATAATATATATATACACTCCACTGTATGATATGTTTGATTTATGAAGGTGCGGTTAATGTGGAGTGTAGTTTATGTGGAGGTGCGGTTGGAGGTGAAGGTGCAGGTGATGTAAAGGTGTGGTTGATGTGAAGGTACAGGTGATGTGGAGGTGTGGTTGGGGTAAAGATGTGGTTGATGTGAAGATTTATGAAGGTGCGGTTAATGTGGAGTGTAGTTCATGTGGAGGTGCGGTTGGAGGTGAAGGTGCAGGTGATGTGAAGGTGTGGTTGATGTGAAGGTACAGGTGATGTGGAGGTGCGGTTGGGGTAAAGATGTGGTTGATGTGAAGATGCAGTAGGAAGTGAAGGTGCGGTTGGAGGTGAAGGTGCAGGTGATGTGAAGGTGTGGTTGATGTGAAGGTACAGGTGATGTGGAGGTGCGGTTGGGGTAAAGATGTGGTTGATGTGAAGATGCAGTAGGAAGTGAAGGTGCGGTTGGAGGTGAAGGTGCAGGTGATGTGAAGGTGTGGTTGGAGGTGAAGGTGCAGGTGATGTGAAGGTGCGGTTGGAGGTGAAGGTGCAGGTGATGTGAAGGTGTGGTTGGGGTAAAGATGTGGTTGATGTGAAGATGCAGTAGGAGGTGAAGGTGCGGTTGGAGGTGAAGGTGCAGGTGATGTGAAGGTGTGGTTGATGTGAAGGTACAGGTGATGTGGAGGTGTGGTTGGGGTAAAGATGTGGTTGATGTGAAGATGCAGTAGGAGATGAAGGTGCGGTTGAAGTGAAGATGCAGTAGGAGGTGAAGGTGCGTTTGATGTGAAGGTGTAGGTGATGTGAAGGTGTGTTTTAAGGTTAGTGGTGACGGTGCGTTTTGGGGGGAGGTTAAGGGTTAAGGTGTGTTTGGGGTGAAGATGCGGTTGATGTGAAGGTGCATTTGGGAGAAGGTTGGGGTGAAGGTGCATTTGGGAGAAGGTTGGGGTGAAGGTGTGTTTGAGGAGAAGGTTGGGGTGAAGGTGCAGTTAGGGGGACAGTTAGGGGTGAAGGTGTGTTCGGGGGAAGGTTGGGGGTAATGGTGCAGTTGGGGGACAGTTAGGGGTGAAGGTGTGTTTGGGGGGACAGTTAGGGGTGAAGGTGCAGTTGGGGGGACAGTTAAGGGTGAAAATGTGTTTGGGGGAAGGTTAGGGGTGAAGGTGCAGTTGGGGGGACAGTTAAGGGTGAAAATGTGTTTGGGGGAAGGTTAGGGGTGAAGGTGCAGTTAGTGGGACAGTTAAGGGTGAAAATGTGTTTGGGGGAAGGTTAGGGGTGAAGGTGCAGTTGGGGGGACAGTTAAGGGTGAAAATGTGTTTGGGGGAAGGTTAGGGGTGAAGGTGCAGTCAGGGGGACAGTTAGGGGTGAAGGTGCGGTTACTGGAAAGGTTAGTGGTGAAGGTGCAGTTGGGGGGACAGTTAGAGGTGCAGGTGTGTTTGGGGGGACAGTTAGGGGTGAAGGTGCAGTTGGGGGGACAGTTAGAGGTGCAGGTGTGTTTGGGGGGACAGTTCGGGGTGAAGGTGTGTTTGGGGGGAAGGTTGGGGTGAATGTGCGTTTGGGGGTGAAGGTGCATTTGAAGGGAAGGTTAGGAGTGAAGATGTGTTTGGGGCGAGGTTAGTGGTGAAGGTGCAGTTGATGTGAATGTGTGCTTGGGGAGAAGGTTGGGGGTGAATGTGCAGTTTATGTGAAGGTGCAGTTGGAGGTGAAGGTGCAGGTGATGTGAAGATTCAAGTGATGTGAAGGTGCAGTTGAGTTGAAACTGTGGTTGACTTGGAGGCTTGTTTGGGGTAAAGATGTGTTTGGGGGGGAAGGTTAGTGGTTAAGATGCATTTGGGGGAAAGGTTAGGAATGAAGGTGCAGTTGATTTGAAGGTGCAGTTGGGGAGAAGGTTGGGGTGAATGTTGGTTTGGAGGGAAGGTTAGGGTTGAAGGTGCGTTTGGGGGTGAAGGTGCGGTTGGGGGGATGGTTAGGGGTGAAAGTGCAGTTGGGGCGAGGTTAGGGGTGAAGTGGCAGTTGGGGGGACAGTTAGTGGTGAAGGTGTGTTTGGAGGAAAGGTTAGGGGTGAATGTGCGTTTGGGGGTGAAGGTGCAGTTGGGGGGATGGTTAGGGGTGAATGTGCAGTTGGGGCAAGGTTAGGGGTGAAGTGGCAGTTGGGGCGAGGTTAGGGGTGAAGTGGCAGTTGGGGGGACAGTTAGTGGTGAAGGTGTGTTTGGGGGGAAGGTTAGTGGTAAAGGTGTGTTTGGAGGAAAGGTTAGGGGTGAATGTGCGTTTGGGGGTGAAGGTGCAGTTGGGGGGATGGTTAGGGGTGAAAGTGCAGTTGGGGCAAGGTTAGGGGTGAAGTGGCAGTTGGGGCGAGGTTAGGGGTGAAGTGGCAGTTGGGGGGACAGTTAGTGGTGAAGGTGTGTTTGGGGGGAAGGTTAGTGGTGAAGGTGTGTTTGGAGGAAAGGTTAGGGGTGAATGTGCGTTTGGGGGTGAAGGTGCAGTTGGGGGGATGGTTAGGGGTGAAAGTGCAGTTGGGGCAAGGTTAGGGGTGAAGTGGCAAATTTGCGGGGAAATCTACCTACAAGCTGTTTAAAGGCGTACCTGTGCGACATGTCTGCTGGATGAGATGTGTATGAACACGTTGCTATTGGGGACCAAGCCTGGATTGTACTGTAAGGTTGTCATGACACCTGAGCTTAGAGTCCTGGAACACTTAGGGCTGGTTGCCAGGTTGATGGCAGAGATTCAGCATCTAATCACAACAGGAGCTAAAATCTTTATGTTCTAGCATCTGAAAAGTAGAGCATTAGGGTAACATTGATATATCTGGTACTTCAGAACTGAATTTGGATCATGATAAGATCTTTTATCACCTTAGTTCTGCAGATGATAATTGTCTAAATTTACATTCATCAAAGCTTCCCCCTATATGTGGTACCTCAACTACCTGATGAAACTACCTCCACCATGTTTGGAGGCTCTATTTTAGCCTGGCTAGCTCTCACTGTAAGTTTCTGACAAAACTACCTTCACCATGTTTTGAGACTGTACTTCATCCTGGCTAGCGCTCACTGTGAGCTGTTGACGAAACTACCTCCACCATGTTTGGAGGCTGTACTTTAGCCTGGCTAGCTCTCACTGTGAGTTGTTGACGAAACTACCTCCACCATGTTTGGAGGCTGTACTTTAGCCTGGCTAGCTCTCACTGATAATTGTTGAAGAAACTACCTCCACCATGTTTGGAGGCTGTACTTTAGCCTGGCTAGCTATCACTGTGAGTTTCTGCCAAAACTACCTCCACCATGTTTGGAGGCTGTACTTCATCCTGGCTAGCTCTCACTGTGAGTTGCTGATGAAACTACCTCCACCATGTTTAGAAGTCTTGAGGACATCAGATGGTGCTCTGTACACCATGCTAAAAAACAGAATTGGGAATAAAATAGACGATACCAGTTCCATTAAAATATGCCTGGATCTGCCCAGATCCCGATCCACTGGATCAGATCACGACATCCCTAAGAAGAACCACTTTTGGTTCCACAAAGGACCATGTCTGTGAGATTTGAGATGTTTGAGAGTTGAGACTTTTTAAATTGATGAACAACCTTTACATCAAGTGAAGCTTCTTTAGACCTTTAAAAGGTTCTTTACGCCCTCAGATCTTTTACAAACATGGATGTTCTAAGCCCCTTCATATTGAAGAGCGTATAAGAGCAGAGTAAAGGTGGTTTATCCCAGCCACAGCAGCCTCCTCCCTTTGTTTACTCACTCTGCAGCTCTGAGGGACGTTTCTGACCTCAGGTTCTGTTTCTGCTTCATAACAGAGAGCCAGACTGGAGCCGTCTGGCTGAAATCTGATGAATCAAACTGCTGGGTGCTGTAGTGAACGACTCCAGACAGTGAAGTCGGTGCAGACTTTACTCTCCGTTAGTCAGCAGTGGGTCCTGAAAGCTCTCAGTGTTTCTGTACATATGGTTATTCAGTCGTTGAGATGTCCTGTTCCATTGGACGGATAATGATGTAGTTCCAGCTGTAGCTTAAATTTTTTTAGGTAACATATGTCTGTGCTGTTGTTTATGTCGCCTTTCAAGCAGTTTTTGAAGAAAATAAATGAAATAATTGCTTGGTAAATATATATTTTTTAATTTTTCAAGTTTTTCGCTGTTTTTGTAGGTTCCTATATATGGTAGAACATCCAAGGAACGTCCATGTGCTATTATAGTAAATGACTAGTAAGCAAGGCCTGGTCCTGAAATCTATGCCAGTACTGAAGACGGTCAGCTCTGACTTGAAACCGTTAGATGTAATAAACAAAAATATTGGCTGATCATGTAACCTGCTAACCCATGGTAGCCTAACTGCTGTGAGCTGAATGTGTTACACTACACTGTATAGACAAAAGTATTGGGACACCTGCTCATTTATGGTTTCTTCTGAATTTAATGGCATTAAAAAAGAGTTGATCCTGCTTTTGTTGGAGTAACTGTCTCTACTGTCCAGGGAAGAAGGCTTTCTACTAGATATTGGGGCATTGCCCCAAGACATTGGATGATCAATGTCTTGGGGCAACCCCACCTCATCATCCCCAACTCATCCCAAAAGTACTGGATGGAGCACCAACCATCATTCCAGAGAACACAGAAGCTCAATGCTGGGGTGCTTTATACCCATCCCATAGCCCACGCCCGACAGTAGTCAGCATGGTGCCAATAGGTTCATGTTCATCTGCTCTAGAGAGCCCTATTCTATTGGCCGTACTTCTCTACAGCGACTAGACAAGCTATGGGTGCAGCAATGGGTGCACCTTAAAGGAGCTGAAAGCATTCATTAGAAGGGGTGTCCGCAAACATTCGAACATATAGTCAAGTCGCTTGAATATGCTGATATATGATGTTGTTTATGTTTATCATAATGGTGTGTTTTACCATCAGCTGTTTTCACTAATACTGATTAATGTGTGTCTTTAATCTTGGCTGGTTTTAACTGCAGGATGGTATTGATTAGACCTTGCTAGTCAAGCAGAGCAGAGGAAAGTCTCTCTTATCAGCTCTCCGTGAAACTCTTCCGTGTTCCTCTACTGTTTATTGTGTTTGTCTGGCATGTCTGGGTTTAAAGTACACTGGAAACTTCTCAGCAAGTTAAATATTCACCTCTTGGCCGTTTATTCGGGTCAAACAGTCAGTACTCGGACTGGGTGAGATGCTTATGTGCTTGAGTAATGTAGGGCAACTGATAGGCCCCTTCTTTTCTTCCCTTTAGCTCCAGAGCGACTGACAAAAGTGTTTCTTTGTTTGCTCAGAAAATACCCTTATAGTTTGTATCGGGTAGGATCCAAAAGACCCTACCTCTAAGCTTAGATGCTACTAGACACAGAAGTCAGTATGGAGACCGAGATTAGGGCCGGCCCAAGCCTTTATGGGGCCGTAAGCAGATTTTCATTTGGATGCTGATGCCAGATGCTGGGCCTACATCGTCCACCCAAGCGGCGCATATCTGCATTTGCCCAACAACAGGAATTGATTAACCTAGCATTGGTGTGCCGACTATTCAAATACATGAATAGAAACATCACCTTTACCTGTGTATTATTTATTTATTTTTTTATAATTTTTTTATCATGATATATTGGTGCTCTTGGGGGCCCCCTGGTGGCATTGGGGCCCTAAGTGGCCGCGTAATTCGAGTTAGCGTTGGCCGGCTCTGACCTAGACACACAATACTCAACACTACACTTCGCCCAAGTACTCTCGAAAGAGGTGGGTCTTCAGTTTGCGCTTGAAGACCGTGAGCGAAGTTCGTTCCACCACTTCGGTGCAGGACAGAAATCAGCCTGGACGCTTGTCTTCCGTGGATCTTAAAGGACAGCGGGTCGAGCCGAGCCGTACTTGAAGCTGGAAGGGCTCTTGGTGCAGTTGGGTTTTGACAATTGCCGTCAAGTACAGAGGGGCTGGCTGGTCCAGTCTTGGCTTTGTAGGCCAGGGTCAGGGTTCTGACTCTGATGTGGGCAGCAGCTACAGGAAGCCAATGAAGAGAGAACGCAGCAGAGAAGCTACATAGCTACCAGTGCAGGGCACTTGATGTATATACTATAATACTAACAGTAGTTTGTCTTTCTGTAAATGCAAATTAAAAACCTACGGCAACCTACATATAAGAAAAACAATCATACGGTGAGAGTTTCTGTAAAACAGTAAGATGTTAATTTGGACCAGTAGAGCTAAGAACTGCTCTATCTCTATACAGGGCAGCTCTGCAGCTCCAGTGACTGAATGCAGGTAGAGTTAGACTTGGAGGGAATTAGGACACAGCCACTTATCTAGCTCACTGAATTACCCGCACTTGCTTGTACAGCTGCAGATACACACGTTTACTGTACGTTTACTGCACATGGAGCTTAACAGGTTTTAGTCCCTTGTGATGTTAAAAGGAAAATCTCATAACAGTAAAATGCTAATATTAGAATTCAAAGAGTACTGATACATAAACGTAGCGTATCTGCTGATATCGACCCGATACCATTGTTAACGTAATAAACTATATTAATGTATATAATATAACAATATATATTATTATATTATTAAACTATATATTCACAATGTATAAACATGTACATATTTATTCTTTCTCTTTTTGTTTTACTTTTTATTATATTTTATTTTATTAGTTTTTATTATATTAGTTTTTTTATTCAGTTGCAACTGTAACAACTGCAATGTCCCTCCTGGGATTAATAAAGTATTTCTGATTCTGATTCTGATGTGGGAGAGGCGTAAAGCATCAGGATTGACTCAAACATTACTTTACTAACTTTATAAAACTAGCTATAATTAATGAACACAGATATTAATGAACTGAGCAGCTCCTCCCCTCTTGATTCTCCTTATATGGAAGACCAGCTGTGGCAGTGACGTCATGACCCCCTCGCTCCCCCCCTCGCTCTCCCCCTCGCTCTCCCCCTCGCTCTGGGCTGTCCTCCATTACAGACGGTACAGTTCAGCTCCAGTGTCTCTCTATCGCTGGAAAACGGCAGAAACAGCAAAGCTGTGGCTTTTAAAAACGATGACTGGGATTTAAATGTTTAGTGTAAAATCTAAAAGTGTAATCTGGTGATTTTGGACTCTTCTGGGACTCAAAGCAGTGTTGGTCTGTGTCTGCCTGCCTGCATGTGAGCCTGTGTGTATGTGTGAGAGATCCCCCCGCTCGCTTTTCGTCCCTGCACTGCTCTGGAGTAAATGAGGGGAGCGCAAATACGAAGATATGGCTCCATAATCTCGCTCAGAACACCAAATACTTCGATGAAATAAGGGGACTTTTTTCTGTCCTGCACCAAAGTGGTGGAACGAGCTTCCTCTGGGTGTCCGAACGGCAGAGTCCAACACTCGCTGTCCTCAAATGCAGACTGAAGACCCTCCTCTTCTGAGAGTACTTGGGCGAATAGTAGAGCGGTCTCCTTATTGACTTGTGTTTAGTAGAGTCTAAACTAAATTATTAGTCTATTTAAACTAGCTGAGGTTTTTCTTGGGTAAATAGTAAAGCACTTTTGTAAGTCGCTCTGGAGAAGAGCGTCTGCTAAATGCCTTAAATGTAACTATAAATGGAGGAACCTCTAAAGGTGCTTTGAGGAAAGCAGCAGAGGATTCACATGGCTGAACTGTACTAAAACTAATTTGATCAGAACATAAAAGTTTCAGCTAAATGACGGCCTTCCTCGCCGCTGTTCCCACTGCCCCCTGTGTCCCTTGTTTCGTACGTCTGAGCCTGACTGGCATGCTAATGTTGTCTGTTGCAAATAAGTAGTTTCTGTTATTCTCAGAAGATTAACCTTCTGTTTGTTCATACCACCCCAACCGCTTCAGGGGGGTGCGGAGTTGACGCCGGCGGGCGTCAGACAAAGCCCAATATTGCAGTCTGTTGGGATTTGGAAGCTGCTGTTGTGTGATGTAAACACAAGATGGATGGTTTCACTCTCCCATCTTTTAGTGAATAATGATGAAGCCCCCCTGCAAGCTAACGAAGCTGAACCAGGAGGAAAAGCAGACGCTCGGTCCCTAAGCGGGTGTGGGAGGTGTTTGGTGGAATGAAGCTGTTATCTGGGTTATTTTCAGATTTTCAGACTGTGTTCATGGTCTCTTTGTTCTGAAGTAGGAAGAGCTCTGTGTGTGTGTGTGTGTGTGTGTGTGTGTGTGTGTGTGTGTGTGTGTGTGTGTGTGACTCATTATTTTAGTGCAGTTTCGGAGTTGGAGGCGGAGGGGGAGATGTTTCAGACTGAAGCTGCGGGATGTAGGGGCATCGGTGCTGTCAGAACTTCAGCTCTGTCACACACAGCGACACTTTGAACCGTAACAGGGCTCAGCTGTGAGGAACAGAACAGCTCCCAGCTAGAACCTTATTAGTGACTAAGTGGTGTAATGGATCACAAGACTTGGTTCAGGTCGAATCACAGTTTTTGAGTTACTGATTGGATCGTTTTTCGTGTCAACAAAACAAAAACAAGAACAAAAAGATAAATGTGACGGGCAGTAATTCATTTTTAGCTTTCAGTTTGAAAGTGTTTTGTGTTACTGATTTGTTTGTATGACTTTTTATGGACTTTTTATGGTTCGTTTGTATGAGCGACTTTTATTTTGACGTGGTCTGTTCGTTTATAAGAGGGACTTTTATTTTGACGTGGTCTGTTTGTTCGTGTGTATGAGGGACTTTTATTTTGACGTGGTCTGTTCGTTTATAAGAGGGACTTTTATTTTGACGTGGTCTGTTTGTTCGTGTGTATGAGGGACTTTTATTTTGACGTGGTCTGTTGGTTTGTTTGTATGAGGGACTTTTATTTTGACGTGGTCTGTTTGTTCGTTTGTATGAGCGACTTTTATTTTGACGTGGTCTGTTTGTTCGTTTGTATGAAGGACTTTTATTTTGACGTAGTCTGTTCGCTCGCATGAGCGCCTTTTATTTTGACGTGGTCTGTTTGTTCGTTTGTATGAGGGACTTTTATTTTGGCATGGTCTGTTGGTTCGTTTGTACAAGCGACTTTTATTTTGACATGGTCTGTTGGTTCGTTTGTACGAGCGACTTTTATTTTGACGTGGTCTGTTGGTTCGTTTGTATGAGGGACTTTTATTTTGACGTGGTCTGTTGGTTCGTTTGTATGAGCGACTTTTATTTTGACATGGTCTGTTCGTTCGTTTGTACGAGCGACTTTTATTTTGACGTGGTCTGTTGGTTCGTTTGTACGAGCGACTTTTATTTTGACATGGTCTGTTGGTTCATTTGTATGAGGGACTTTTATTTTGGCATGGTCTGTTGGTTCGTTTGTATGAGCGACTTTTATTTTGACGTGGTCTGTTGATTCGTTTGTACGAGCGACTTTTATTTTGACGTGGTCTGTTTGTTCGTATGTCTGAGGGACTTTTATTTTGGCATGGTCTGTTGGTTCGTTTGTACGAGCGACTTTTATTTTGACGTGGTCTGTTTGTTCGTTTGTATGAGGGACTTTTATTTTGACGTGGTCTGTTTGTTTGTTCGCATGAGGGACTTTTATTTTGACGTGGTCTGTTTGTTTGTTTGTATGAGGGACTTTTATTTTGACGTGGTCCGTTTGTTCGTTTGTATGAGGGACTTTTATTTTGACGTGGTCTGTTTGTTTGTTCGCATGAGGGACTTTTATTTTGACGTGGTCTGTTTGTTTGTTTGTATGAGGGACTTTTATTTTGACGTGGCCTGTTGGTTCGTTTGTACGAGCGACTTTTATTTTGACGTGGTCTGTTGTTTGTATAAGCGACTTTTATTTTGACGTGGTCTGTTTGTTTTCGTTTGTAATTGTGACTTTAATTATGACATGATCTGGGGATTCATTTGGATTAGTGACTTTTATTTTGACATGGTTTGTCTGTGTACATGACTTTTGAAGTAAAACCATAAAGAAAAACATCTAGTGAATAAATAAATAAATAAACAAACAAACAAACAAATAGTATTTGTTTATTTATACACTTTATTAATTACATTTCTGTGTTATATTTCTCTATTTATTTATTTATTATTTGCTATTTTCTTTTTACTTTTTTTATTGATTCATTTTTTTTTTTTTTATTATAATTATTCATTCATTTTAAACCATTTTCTGCATTTCTTTCTTCGTATGATAAAGAAGGGATGTGTTTTTTGCGTTCAGGCTTAACAATCAGGAGAGGGCCCTTGACAGACGCCACTGTGGATGAAGATAGTCGATGGTTTCACTTCACTGGTTAGTGGGACCGTTGTTATGGCGGATCATTGTACGTAGTGATACCTGGGGGGGACGTTGAGAGCTAGGCGTTCAGTTCAGGCTGTAAAAACAAAGCCTCAGACTGGCCAAAACATCAAAGTCTGTGTCCCTCCCATGCTCCTCGACTCGGGCCAAGCAGGACCGGCTCTGTCTGACTGAGAATCAGGGCTAGACCCGCTGCCTTTCAGACAGCAGCACCAACAGCACTGCGCCAGCAGGTCTCTCTGTAAAGCGTAGCACCTTCTGCATGCTCTGATAATGCATTCACATCTAGTCATTAGCGTCTGTGGTGGTGTGGTGTCAGTTCTGTAATGAGGCTTAAAGGAGTAGCTTGCTAATGTGGCTAATGGAAGCTTGCAGACTGCTTCTGTTAAAGGAATATTGGCCTGGTGTACTGCTACAGCACCTCCGTACCTGATTGCAGTGGTCATAACCCGCTCTGTACCAAGAGCCCTTAAAGCCTCAAGTACGGCTCGGCTTGATCCACCATCCTTTAAGATCCACGGAAGACAAGCATCCAGGTTTTTCTGTATTTAGAGGTACCTTTGGATCCTAGCCTCTATAAACTACCTAATCAGAAATGACAAAGGCGGCTCAATGGCGGCTCAATCAACTGCATGGCAAGTGTGTACGTACGCCATACCTGCGCTGTCAGGCAGTCAGTATAGAGGGTATGCAGGTGAAGTCCCAGGTGTTGGGAGTCACTGCGGCCATGCCTACTGAGTGGCAAGAAGACCAGCTGAGTGGCACTCATTTTACAGACTGCTGAAAGCTAAAGAGAAGAGAAGCTAATGGATTTGCTGGAACTCAGAGAAACAGCTGGAATCCAGGCCCTGAAACGTGTAGGAGCTCACTGAGTGGTGGAGTCACGCTCTGAAAACAGGTGGGGAAAAACACAAGCCCACCGTGGTTGTGATTTTAGCGACAGGCTAAGTTTGATTAAAAGGGAAAGCAAGCAAGCCTGGATGAGCCAGTGTAGTAATGAGCCTGAAAACAGTGGGAAAACTCTCGACTAAGACCATTCACTCGACTCTGAGCTCTCAGATTTGAGGCTTTATCCTCTAAACAGGTGGGATTTAAGCGTCAGTTAGCTGGATGTTCCTGACTACACAGCTGTCGAGTCCAGATGTCTTTAACTTGAGCAGATAATCGCCTGTTTCATTCCTGGTTTGTGTGCTTTCCCTAATAAACGCAGCGTCCACAGACAGCGATGTGTGGCCACAGAAGTCTGGAATCACAGTTCAGATGTTTGGAATCACAGTTCAGATGTTTGGAATCATAGTTCAGATGTTTGGAATCACAGTATAGATGTTGGAAATCACAGTTTAAAAATTTGGAATCACAGTTCAAATGTTTGGAATCACAGTTCAGATGTTTGGAATCACGGTTCAGATGTTTGGAATCACGGTTCAAATGTTTGGAATCACAGTTCAGATGTTTGGAATCACAGTTCAGATGTTTGGAAACAGTTCAGATGTTTGGAATCACAGTATAGAAATTTGGAATCACAGTACAGATGTTTGGAATCACAGTTCAGATGTTTGGAATCACAGTTCAGATGTTTGGAATCACAGTTCAGATGTTTGGAATCACAGTTCAGATGTTTGGAATCACAGTATAGAAATTTGGAATCACAGTTCAGATGTTTGGAATCATAGTTCAGATGTTTGGAATCACAGTATAGAAATTTGGAATCAGTTCAGATGTTTGGAATCACAGTTCAGATGTTTGGAATCAGAGTTCAGATGTTTGGAATCACAGTTCAGATGTTTGGAATCACAGTTCAGATGTTTGGAATCACAGTATAGAAGTTTGGAATCATAGTTCAAATGTTTGGAATCACAGTTCAGATGTTTGAAATCAGAGTTCAGATGTTTGGAATCACAGTATAGAAATTTGGAATCACAGTTCAGATGTTTGGAATCACGGTTCAGATGTTTGGAATCACAGTTCAGATGTTTGGAATCACAGTTCAGATGTTTGGAAACAGTTCAGATGTTTGGAATCACAGTATAGAAATTTGGAATCACAGTTCAGATGTTTGGAATCACAGTTCAGATGTTTGGGATCACAGTTCAGATGTTTGAAATCAGAGTTCAGATGTTTGGAATCAGAGTTCAGATGTTCGGAATCACAGTTCAGATGTTTGGAATCACAGTTCAGATGTTTGGAATCACAGTATAGAAATTTGGAATCACAGTTCAGATGTTTGGAATCACAGTTCAGATGTTTGGGATCACAGTTCAGATGTTTGAAATCAGAGTTCAGATGTTTGGAATCACAGTTCAGATGTTCGGAATCACAGTATAGAAATTTGGAATCACAGTTCAGATGTTTGGAATCATAGTTCAGATGTTTGGAAACAGTTCAGATGTTTGGAATCACAGTATAGAAATGTGGAATCATAGTTCAGATGTTTGGAATCACAGTTCAGATGTTTGGAATCAGAGTTCAGATGTTTGGAATCACAGTTCAGATGTTTGGAATCACAGTTCAGATGTTTGGAATCACAGTATAGAAATTTGGAATCACAGTTCAGATGTTTGGAATCATAGTTAAGATGTTTGGAAACAGTTCAGATGTTTGGAATCACAGTATAGAAATTTGGAATCACAGTTCAGATGTTTGGAATCACAGTTCAGATGTTTGGAATCACAGTTCAGATGTTTGGAATCACAGTATAGAAGTTTGGAATCATAGTTCAAATGTTTGGAATCATAGTTCAGATGTTTGGAATCATAGTATAGAAATTTGGAATCACAGTTCAGATGTTTGGAATCACAGTTTAGATGTTTAGAATCACAGTTCAGATGTTTGGAATCATAGTTCAGATGTTTGGAATCAGAGTTCAGATGTTCGGAATCACAGTATAGAAATTTGGAATCACAGTTCAGATGTTTGGAATCATAGTTCAGATGTTTGGAAACAGTTCAGATGTTTGAAATCACAGTATAGAAATTCGGAATCACAGTTCAGATGTTTGGAATCACAGTTCAGATGTTTGGAATCACAGTTCAGATGTTTGGAATCACAGTATAGAAATTTGGAATCATAGTTCAGATGTTTGGAATCATAGTTCAGATGTTTGGAAACAGTTCTCTAAACGCGTTTAGAGGATAAAGCCTCATATCTGAGGGTCGAGTGTATGATCTCAGGAATGTTTCCAGGCTCATTCAGTAGACTGCTTCGTCCAGGTTTGCTTGCTCCTTCATATTGAGAGAAAGAAACCTTGAGACAAACCAAGCCTCACAAGGGAAACCCATCCTCCAGCAAGAATAACGATCGAGCAAAGAAACAGCAGTGAATTAAGAGCTGTGACAAACGTGACAACAGGCCGTAAATGAGGAGCATGTGGGGGAGAGGTGAGAGTCCATGCAGGTGAACAGTCAGATGTGAATCAGTGGACAGATCCAGGGCAGGGCAGCATAGCTGTGGGCAGCAGGGTAGTGGAGAGCCAGGTCTGGCTGCTGAATGTTTGAGTAGTGCAGGATGATTCCTCTGCTGTGTTTCCTTCAGGGAGCTGTGTTTGAGTCGTGGTTATTTCTGGGTGCTGGAGAAGGGAAAGGCGTGTGATTCATCGTGTCAGGATGACGTCTTCTCATACTTTTGCTTTGTTTACCTGTCTGTGTGAAGTGTTGGGTGGACACTGCCACTGATTCTTTACCGTGGGATCACACATCACCATTCAAAAGTTATGAATCATGATCATATTTCCAAAATGTGGAATCATGGTTCAGATGTTTGGAATCACAGTTCAGATCTTTGAAATCATGGCTCAGATGTTTGGAACTACGATTCAGATGTTAAAAAAAGTTTGGTTGAAAAGTTTGGGATTACACTTTAGAAACTGGAAACATGGTTTAGAATTTTGGAATATATAGATATATAGTGTTCATATATATTTATATGTTTGGAATCACAGTATAGATGTTTGGAATCACAGTTCAGATGTTTGAAATCACAGTTCAGATGTTTGAAATCACAGTTCAGATGTTTGAAATCAGTTTAGATGTTTGAAATCGTAGTTCAGATCTTTGGAATCGTAGTTCAGATCTTTGGAATCACAGTATAGATGTTGGAAATCACAGTTCAGATGTTTGAAATCATAGTTTAGATGTTTGAAATCACAGTTCAGAAGTTTGAAATCACGGTTCAGATGTTTGAAATCATAGTTCAGAGGTTTTTGAAATCATAGTTCAGATGTTTGAAATCACAGTTCAGATGTTTGAAATTATAGTTAAGATGTTTGAAATCACAATTCAGATGTTTGAAATTATAGTTCAGATGTTTGAAATCACAGTTCAGATGTTTGAAATTATAGTTCAGAAGTTTGAAATCATAGTTCAGATGTTTGAAATCCCAGTTCAGATGTTTGAAATCCCAGTTCAGATGTTTGAAATCCCTGTTCAGATGTTTGAAATTATAGTTCAGATGTTTGAAATTATAGTTCAGATGTTTGAAATTATAGTTCAGATGTTTGAAATCACAGTTCAGAAGTTTAAAATCATAGTTCAGAAGTTTAAAATCATAGTTCAGAAGTTTGAAATCACAGTTCAGATGTCTGGAATCACAGTTTAAAATGTACAGTTGTAATAAATTCAATTGCTTTCATTTGATGTGATGAGAGTAAATAAACTTTTACAGGAATAAGCTTATTGAACTGGTAAACTGACGCTGTCTTATGGTGAAGCAGAAGACTCAATATTAAATACCAGCTTCCTGCTTATCTGCCAGTATTTGCTGGCAGGTCATTTGTTTTGTCACGGCTGTGTGTTCGCTGGGTGAGTCCTGGTCACTGTGATCTGGTCAGGAGGTCACAGTGTACCCACTACTGCAGTCCACTCTCTCTCTCTTTCTCTCTCTCTCTCTCTCTGGTGTTTTAGCCTCAGTCGTGTGTCAGAGGGCAGCGGTAAATGAGCGTTTTGCTGACGGACAGTTTCAGGCCTGAAAGAAAAACACTGCTGCTGGACAGAAGCCCTCCATCACACACAGATAACCCCTCTGTCCTCTCTCTCTCTCTCTCTCTCTCCTCTCTCTCTCTCTCTCCTCTCTCTCTCTCCTCTTTCTCTGCCTCTCTAATTTTTCAGTTTCAGTTTTTCTCTCTTATTGTGATTGATAATATCAACTGTTGCCATAGCAATATAATACATTTTTCATATATTTAACATCTCTCTTTTCAGAGCCGAGTGACGTATTAGCGCTTTTATTTAGTGATGTGAACAAATCGGCGCTACTGTTGAGCTCAGAGGATAGATTACACCTTACTTACGCTGAAATATGGATTAAATCTCATAACTAACTCTCTCTCTCTCTCTCTCTCTCTCTCTCTCTCTCTCTCTCTCTCACACACACACACACACAGCTGCTCCTCTCTCAGCTCTCAATCCAGCCCAATGACTGATCATCCATTTATCTCTTAAAAAGCTGGTGAAGCTTTTTCTCTGTTAAAGCTTCTGTGTTCGAGCTTCGTCGTGTTTAAGACTCCTTGAGACAGTTTTTTAGGTACACCCCTGCCCAAAAAAAACATTTTTTACTTATTTACTGTAATTACTTATACTAATTTAATTAATCACAGAATATGGATGTGATTAATGCCATTTAAACCTTTTAATAGATTGGCATTACTAAAGTATTATTGCTGTCATGAAAAAAACCTGACTTCTGACTTTTTGACATAGTGCCAGGTGAATCTGGCAGTTGTTCTTTACGTTGTTTTAACATTTCATGATGAACAGACCAATAGAAATGCTCCAAAATGACCTGGAAGAAAATCTTTTTTTAATTGACTTCCATTGAAAGGTAAGTTTTTTTTTTGTTTGTTTGTTTTTTTTTCTTTCTCCTGTAAAGTTGCCGTTCAGGAGATGCCAGGGTTTTGCGTGACCGCGACAATATGCATTATACACTTTATACAGAAATGACATAAAAGGGCACAAAGCCATGTGACATTGTACGCTAGTGCAGTGTGGTCTGGGTCTTCTTATATAATTAAGTAAATAATTAATTGATTTAATCCAATTTAGGATCAATCAGTTCAGTCAGATAAACGAATGAATGAGCAGCACATGAACACTGCATCTGTACGGACGTCAGTGCTGATTTGCAGAGCTGGTTTCTGAAGTGCTGTAGAGCCGAGGCTCCTCCTCTGAGGACGGCGGGGAGTCTGTCAGACTCTGGTGAAGAAGGAAACGCGTTCTTTATGTTTGTGCTTCTCTCACTTCTCTTATCGCCTGATATTTTGAGCAACAGAAGAGGAGATGTAGTTCCTCCTCTGTTTCTCTTAGACTGCAGTGTGTGTCCTCCTTGCTCCACCTTCAGACTGTGCTCCCTAAGTCTGTGTGTTCTCAGACAGTGAGCAGGAGGAGGAGTAGATGAAGCTCAGTGAGCAGTTGTGAGGAGGAGGAGGAAGAGGAGGAGGAGTAGGTGATGAAGCTCAGTGAGCAGTTCTGAGGAGGAGGAGGAGGAGATGATGAAGCTCAGTGAGCAATTCTGAGGAGGAGGAGGAGTAGATGATGACGCTCAGTGAGCAGTTCTGATGAGGAGGAGGAGTAGATGATGACGCTCAGTGAGCAGTTCTGAGGAGGAGGAGGAGTAGATGATGAAGCTCAGTGAGCAGTTGTGAGGAGGAGGAGGAGGAGGAGTAGATGATGAAGCTCAGTGAGCAGTTCTGAGGAGGAGGAGGAGGAGTAGATGATGAAGCTCAGTGAGCAGTTCTGAGGAGGAGGAGTAGATGATGACGCTCAGTGAGCAGTTGTGAGGAGGAGGAGGAGGAGGAGTAGATGATGAAGCTCAGTGAGCAGTTCTGAGGAGGAGGAGGAGGAGATGATGAAGCTCAGTGAGCAGTTCTGAGGAGGAGGAGGAGGAGTAGATGATGAAGCTCAGTGAGCAGTTCTGAGGAGGAGGAGTAGATGATGAAGCTCAGTGAGCAGTTCTGAGGAGGAGGAGTAGATGATGACGCTCAGTGAGCAGTTGTGAGGAGGAGGAGGAGGAGGAGTAGATGATGAAGCTCAGTGAGCAGTTCTGAGGAGGAGGAGGAGGAGATGATGAAGCTCAGTGAGCAGTTCTGAGGAGGAGGAGGAGGAGTAGATGATGAAGCTCAGTGAGCAGTTCTGAGGAGGAGGAGGAGGAGTAGATGATGACGCTCAGTGAGCAGTTGTGAGGAGGAGGAGGAGTAGATGATGAAGCTCAGTGAGCAGTTCTGAGGAGGAGGAGGAGTAGATGATGAAGCTCAGTGAGCAGTTCTGAGGAGGAGGAGGAGTAGATGATGAAGCTCAGTGAGCAGTTCTGAGGAGGAGGAGGAGTAGATGATGACGCTCAGTGAGCAGTTTTGAGGAGGAGGAGGAGGAGGAGTAGATGATGAGGAGTAGATGAGACCAGCACAGGGCTTCACACTTGATCACACTCTAATCTTCACCCTGTGAGTCCTGAGGCCCCCAGCCTTTCCCTTATTGTAGACAGGAGAAATGCACTGATGCATTGTAGTGCGTTGATTTGAAAGAGGTAGTCTAACTGCTTCAGTCGTGGAATATTATAATAAATTATAATTAAGTACATTTACATTTATAGCATTTAGCTGACGCTCTTATCCAGAGCGACTTACACAGTTACTTGTATTACAGAGGGATGGACCAAAGTAGTGTTAGGAGTCTTGCCCAAGGACTCTTATTGGTGTAGCGCAGCACAGTCACCCAGACCGGGAATGAAACCCCAGTCTCCAACATGGTGTAATAGCTCACTGGCAGGTAGTGGTGTTATCCATAGCGCCACACCAACCACTTGATAAATTACTGGATGAATTAAGTAGTAAACCAAGAGAGGCTGTAAATAACTGAGATTTTTCAGATGGGTAAGATGCTTAGAGACAACATGCAGTGGAGTGAAGCCACTCTTACTCATAAATCTAAACTGATCAAATGTGGGGATGGTGTAATTCATCCACTCTCCGGTGCGCTAGTGTGGAAGCAGTTCCTCCAGATATGAATTTTCTAAACAAGTGTGCTGAAATTTGAGATTTTCTGAGGCATGGAAATGTTTACACCATTCATTTATTTATTTGTTTATTTGTTCATATATATTTTTATTATAATAAATGAATACATACATAAATAAATTAGAATAATTGAAGCATTACTCAGAACCATTTCCTTTCGAACTCTCCCTAAAGCAGCTGGAGCTCAGCACGTCAGCTGTTTAGCAGCACGCTCAATGATGGAGGAAGAGGGAAGACTATCCCACCCACCCATGTCTTTACCATCTCTGACATTACATGTTTACATTGCACACTTCCTAATCTCTGTTTTCCTCTTTAGATAGATAGACATTATTACCATGGTTGTACGATGGCATTTCATGAAATTACCCTGGTACATATAAATATACATGGTATTTAACAGTATTGTAAGAGTATCCCATGGTATTCAACAGTACTGTATTAATATAGGTAGATATACAAAGGTACCATATGAATATACAGTGATATATGACGGTACCATATAAATATACCATGGTATTCAGCAGTACTGTATACATTTTTCATGATATTCAGCTGTACTGTATACGTATAGCAAGATATATGAAAGTACTGTATAAGTATACCATGGTATTCAGCAGTATTGTATAAATATACCATGATATTCAGCTGTACTGTATAAGTATAGAAAGAACAAAAGGAACATATGAATATACATTGGTATTCAGCAGTACCGTGTGTATATATATATATATATATATATATATATATATATATATATAGTATTTAGCTGTACTGTATAAATATACCATGCTATTCAGCAGTACCATATAAGTACACCATGGTGTTTAACAGTATTGTATGAGTATACTGTGGTATAAATAAATAAATATAGGTAGATATACGACGGTACCATATGAATATACCATGGTGTTTAGCAGTACTGTATACATTTTTCATGATGTACAGTACAGCTGAATAAGTATAGCAAGATATAAGAAAGTATTTTATACATATACCATGATATTCAACAGTATTGTATGAGTATACCATGGTATTCAGCAGTACCATATAAGTATAGCAAGATATACGAAAGTACTGTATAAACATACCATGGTATTCAAACGCACAGTACAATTTAAATATACCATGGTATTTTTATATGGCACATGTGGTATTCAACATTACTGTATAAATATACCATGGTATTCAGAAGTACTATATAAGTATAGCAAGATATACGAAAGTAGCATATGAACATACAGTGGTATTTAACTGTATTATATCAATATAACATGGTATTCAGCAGTACTGCATGAGACTTCTTGACACTTCTGTCCGTCGTATTTGTAAAACACCTTGAATTTATTATTACATTAAATTGTTATTATTATTTTTTATATTGTGCAGCATGATGAATACCTAAATAGTGTTTTCAGTATTCAAATGCTGACACCTTAAATCGTTGACTGAGCGCTTGAGTACCCATACACGCGTCTACTGGGCATCAGGGGTCACATTCCTGTCCACCTTAATCGTTGGCTCATCAGCAAACGTTGGTATTCGTAGATCATTTCAGCTTCTGACTACATCATTTCTAAGAGTTAACAAGTGCACCAAAGCAGCATCCGCCCCACAGCTCATTTCGTACACACTCTACACTCCGACCTGCCACGGAAATTGAATTTTTAACTCTGAGTGGTTCATTAATCACTGCTGATTTCATGCTAGCTCATCCCACATGCTTTAATTTCCTCTAGCGTGAGCTGATCCATCGATTCCACTTGAAATTCCGCCCACTAAAACTGGCTGTTAGCGATTAGTTTTGGGCTGGGCGGCAGATCGAAATGGGTTACAATGCTGGTTGTGTTTGTTAATGAGATGTTACTCCGTATTTGTCCTGAGTGGAGCCACGCATTTGGATTCATTCACTTTGTCTTTTCTCAAGGATAAGTAATCTGTCTGCTGGCGAGTGTGGAAATGAATGGTATTACTTAATCTTCAGTGCTTCGAGGATGCTTGCAGCTGACAGGGTGATGAACATTCAGCATGGATGGAATGGATCAGCTTAACTGATCACCAGAAAAAAAGAGTATCAGCAGCTTCAGACTAGTATTATGATGTGTTCTGAAGATGGACTTTGTGATCAACCAGAACCAGTCCAGCGTAAACCATCATTTGTTGGGTTTTGAACATGGATTTGCTGGTCAATCAGAACCAGACCAGCATTTCTTGGGGTTTGGGACTTGAATATGCTGGATAACCAGAACCAGACCAGCATAAACCATCATTTGTTGGGTTTTGAACATGGATTTGATGATCACCCAGGACCAGACCAACATTTGTTGGGTTTTATACATGGATTTGCTGGTCAATCAGAACCAGACCAGCATTAACCATCATTTCTTGGGTTTGTGACTTGAATATGCTGGATAACCAGAACCCGACAAGCATAAATCATCATTTATTGAATTTTAAACATGGATTTGGTGATTAACCAGAACCATACCAGCATAAACCAGATTTTTAAGTTTGTGTAGTTAGTGGTGATTTAGGCATCAAATTAGCACCGGGGTAATTAATGGCACTTTATCTTCTACTGTGTAGCTACATTAGCCACATATAGACTGACTTTACACCACTGACCTGTCGCTTTAATGCTTCTGTTTCTCTCTGTTTGTCTGTAGGTACTTTGTTTTGGATCCAGAGCTCAGCCAGCTGCAGTATTTTGTGAATGAGCAGGGGCGGAGCCAGAAGCCCCGTGGAAGCCTCCCTTTGATTGGTGCATCGGTTACCCCGAGCGACGAGGCTCCGCACATGTTCATCGTAAGCTCGGCCAATGGGGAGCTTTTCAAACTTCGAGGTGATTTTTATACTTTGTTTTAATGGAAATAGGCAGTGTGTAACCTGACCGTCCATAAACATTCCAGAGACCATTAGAGAACAGTCTAGAGATGATCAGAGAACAGTCTAGAGATAATCAGAGAACAGTCTAGAGATGATCAGGGAACCTACTAGAGACCGAGGACATTTTAGAGACCATCACAGAACATTTCAGCGACAATCAGAGGATGTTCTAGAGACCACCAGAGAACAGTCTAGAGACCACCAGAGAACAGTCTAGAGACCGTCAGCGAACAGTCTAGAGACCGCCAGCGAACATTCCAGTGATCATCAGAGACCAGTCTAGGGGCCATCAGAGACTATCAGAGACCAGTCTAGAGACTATCAGAGACCAGTCTAGAGACCATCAGAGAACAGCGTAGAGACCATCAGACAACAGTCTAGAGACCATCAGAGAACATTCCGGGTTGTTCTGTGGTGATAACTGTAATGTTTCCTAATGTTTTCAGAGACCATTGGAAAACATTCTAAAGACAATTAAAGAACATGCTGGAGACCATTAGAGACCATTACAGTGATCATTAGGGAACCTTCTAGAGACAAAGGACATTTTAGAGACAATCACAGAACATTTCAGGGACCATCAAAGGATGTTCTAATGGCTATTAGAGAACGTTCCAGTGACCATCACAGACCATTTCTGACACCATCATCTCTATCAGAGATGATAGAGACCGTCAGAGAACATTCCAGAGACCATCAAAACCATTCTAGAAACCATTAGAGAAAATATCAAGACCATCACAGAACATTCCAGAGACCATCAGTGAACCTTCTAGAGACCATCAGTGAACATTCTGGAGACCATTAAAGACCATTGGAGAAGCCTGTAGTTAGTGGAGGCGTGTGATGCCTGTGGGCTGTAAAGCTGATGCATTAGAGAGGGAATCTGCTGGACGATGCTGCAGCTCTGTTGATGATTACACAGCTTTGTTTTCTCTGGTTAAAGATGTGACTGTGGATTAAAGCAGATTTTCAGTCTGCTGGTCCATATGCTTCAGCGTAATACACACTGCAGCGTAATACACACATAATATACACTAGCGCGTAATACACAATGTCCCATAATACACACTGGAGCGTAATACAAACCGATCGTAATACACACTAGAGCGTAATACACAATGTCCCATAATACACACTGGAGCGTAATACAAACCGATCGTAATACACACTAGAGCGTAATACACAATGTCCCATAATACACACTGGAGCGTAATACAAACCGGAGCGTAATACACAATGCAGTGTAATACACACTGGAGTGTAATACACACATAATATACACTAGAGCGTAATACACAATGTCCCATAATACACACTGGAGCGTAATACAAACCGATCGTAATACACACTAGAGCGTAATACACAATGTCCCATAATACACACTGGAGCGTAATACACACTGGAGCGTAATACACACTGGAGCGTAATACAAACCGGAGCGTAATACACAATGCAGTGTAATACACAATGCAGTGTAATACACACTGGAGCGTAATACACACTGGAGTGTTATGCACACTGCATAGTAATACACACTGCAGCGTAATACACACTGGAGTGTTATGCACACTGCAACATAATACACACTGAAGCGTAATATACTGTAGCGCAATACACACTGCGTAGTAATGCACACTGCAGCGTAATGCACACTGGAGCGTAATACACACTGGAGCGTAATACACACTGCATTGCAATACACCCCGGAACGTAATACACACTGAAGCGTAATATACACTTGACCGTAATACACACTGCATTACAATACACACCGGAACGTAATACACACTGCAACATAATACACACTGGTGCGTAATACACACTGCACAGTAATACACACTGGAGTGCAATACACACAGGAACGTAAAACACACTGTACAGTTCATGTGTTCGCGTTGACAGCACTGCTATGAATATATTTCCTGAGATAGAGGCGGTCCCATTAGGGCCCTTTCTCTGGTGCCTTCTCTGGTTCTGTATTCCTGCTGGACCGAGGTCTCCATTTGAACCGCTGCCCACATTCAATTTGAGATCGATGGATTGAACTCCTGCTGAAGGTTTCTGAATTGTTCCCGTCCCGCTGCTTCTCTGACTGGCCTTATTTACATTTCAGGCTCAGGTCTGAGGGAATGGCTCCAGCTTTCTGATATGAATGCCAGCGCTGATGTTTTCCATTAGCTGTCCTTTGTCATGTTTATTAGAGTCTTATGGCTGCTAATGACAGCTGTGCTGAGCGTGACTGCTGTGTAATTATGGGTAATTAAATAAACGCAGGTGTAAACTGCAGAGAAGCTGCAGTCTGGGCTCGGGAGATTAGACCAGGTCAGGATGGAGCTGTGTGGTGACTCTCTTCTGTTCTGGTTTCTGCGTGTGTTTCTGTTCATGGAGTAGATAAGGCACTTCATGCTAATGAATGTCGAGTGACGTCAGCTCTGTTCAGTGAGAAAAGACTGAAAAGAAGCCAAACTGTGTGAAGCAGCTCCTACATCAGCTTTTAAAAGTGTAATTACCCACATCCTCCTTTTCTCTTTTCTAATCTTTTCCCAATGAAGTTCAGTTTTGACATCTGTGAGTTTAAGAACTAAAAACAGTCATCAGTCTTTTTTACTCTGCCAATCCATCCTCTCTTTATCCCCTAGAATTAAGACTGATGTATGTAAATGATTTGAGGTCTGGTTGGCTGGCCTGTACTGTACCTTGTCCAAAAAGGTGTCCTAAAACTGGAAACTTAATTCTGGATATTATTGATATTAGAGCTTCAATCTGGATATTAATGTTATGGAGTACAAACAGTATAGAACTCAGGACACTTGAGTACAAGTACTATAGTCTAAAGACTATACTAGACCAGTCCTAGTACAGAGACCAGGACCAGTCCGATTGTAAATAGTACAGAGACCAGGACCAGTCCGATTGTAAATAGTACAGAGACCAGGACCAGTCCGATTGTAAATAGTACAGAGACCAGGACCAGTCCGATTGTAAACAGTATAGAGACCAGGACCAGTCCGATTTTAAATAGTACAGAGACCAGGACCAGTCCGATTGTAAACAGTATAGAGACCAGGACCAGTCCGATTTTAAATAGTACAGAGACCAGGACCAGTTTGAGTTTGAATAGTACAGAGACCAGGACCAGTCCGATTGTAAATAGTACAGAGACCAGGACCAGTCCGATTGTAAATAGTACAGAGACCAGGACCAGTCCGATTGGAAAAAGTACAGAGACCAGGACCAGTCCTATTGTAAAAAAGTACAGAGACCAGGACCAGTCCTATTGTAAAAAAGTACAGAGACCAGGACCAGTCCGATTGTAAAAAAAGTACAGAGACCAGGACCAGTCCGATTGTAAAAAAAGTACAGAGACCAGGACCAGTCCGATTGTTGATAGTATAGAGACCAAGACCAGTCCGATTGTTGATAGTGCAGAGACCAGGACCAGTTTGATTTTGAATAGTACAGAGACCAGGACCAGTCTTCTTGTAAACAGTACAGAGACCAGGACCAGTCTTCTTGTAAACAGTACAGAGACCAGGACCAGTCCGATTGTAAACAGTACAGAGACCAGGACCAGTCCGATTGTAAACAGTACAGAGACCAGGACCAGTTTGAGTTTGAATAGTACAGAGACCAGTTCCAGTCCGATTGTAAATAGTACAGAGACCAGGACCAGTCCGATTGTAAATAGTGCAGAGACCAGGACCAGTTTGAGTTTGAATAGTACAGAGACCAGGACCAGTCCGATTGTAAATAGTATAGAGACCAAGACCAGTCCGATTGTTGATAGTACAGAGACCAAGACCAGTCCGATTGTAAACAGTACAGAGACCAGGACCAGTCCGATTGTAAATAGTACAGAGACCAGGACCAGTCCGATTGTAAACAGTACAGAGACCAGGACCAGTCCGATTGTAAACAGTACAGAGACCAGGACCAGTTTGAGTTTGAATAGTATAGAGACCAGTTCCAGTCCGATTGTAAATAGTACAGAGACCAGGACCAGTCAGATTGTAAATAGTACAGAGACCAGGACCAGTTTGAATTTGAATAGTACAGAGAGCCAAGAAAAGTCTAAGTACAAGTAGTATAGAGACCAGGACTAGTGTGAGTTTGATGAGTATAAAGAGAAAGACCAGTTTGAGCACAAATACTAAGTACATGTACTATTAATAAGACCAATGATTTGCTGAAACATAACGTGAGATAATCTGTAATGTCAAAAGCAGAATATTATAATACCCTTGTTGTCATAGCAACGATTTATCTCCTCCCCATTTCTCTCTTTCTCTCTCTCTTTAGCGGTGGATGGTAAAGAGCAGCAGATGTGGATCTCTCAGCTCCAGGCCTGTGCCAGACGCCTGTCAGACTCCAGCGCTAAGGTGTGTGTGGATGTGTTTGTGTGTGTGTGCCCATAAGGTTTTATCATTGTGATCATGCACTTTTTGAATTTGGTTTGGAGTAGAGTTTAAACATTAATACCAAAACAATACCATAAACCACACATGGCCCCACCCACAATACAAATTACACGTTACTATTAGAATAAATGTGTAATAAACCCACATAAACATAAAGTCGATGTTCAGTGAGTGTTTTTTTGCCTGTAATTAACTCTATATAACATTAGAATAAACCCAAATAAGCATAAAGTCAGTGGTCAGTGAGAGTGTCTACCTGTAATGAACTCTACATGACATTAGAATAAACTCAAATAAACATAGTCAATGGTCAGTGAGTGTTTTTTTTGTCTGTACTTAACTCTATATAACATTAGAATAAACCCAAATAAACATAAAGTCAGTGGTCAATGAGAGTGTCTACCTGTACTTAACTCTATATAACATTAAAATAAACCCAAATAAACATAAAGTCAGTGGTCAGTGAGAGTGTCTACCTGTACTTAACTCTATATAACATTAAAATAAACCCAAATAAGCATAAAGTCAGTGGTCAATGAGAGTGTCTACCTGTAATTAACTCTATATAACATTAAAATAAACCCAAATAAGCATAAAGTCAGTGGTTAGTGAGAGTGTATACCTGTAAAACTCTATATAACATTAAAATAAACCCAAATAAGCATAAAGTCAGTGGTTAGTGAGAGTGTCTACCTGTAAAACTCTATATAACATTAGAATAAACCCAAATAAACATAAAGTCAGTGGTCAGTGAGAGTGTCTACCTGTAAAACTCTATATAACATTAGAATAAACCCAAATAAGCATAAAGTCAGTGGTCAGTGAGAGTGTCTACCTGTAAAACTCTATATAACATTAGAATAAACCCAAATAAGCATAAAGTCAGTGGTTAGTGAGAGTGTCTACCTGTAAAACTCTATATAACATTAGAATAAACCCAAATAAACAAATTCAGTGGTCAGTGAGAGTGTCTACCTGTAATTAACTCTATATAACATTAGAATAACCCCAAATAAACATAAAGTCAGTGGTCAGTGAGAGTGTCTACCTGTAAAACTCTATGTAACACTCTGTGGATTTTTTCAGTTCCACCTGCAGCTCACCTGATTTACTGTAATGAAGGTCTGGTTAGATAAAACTAGTTGTTTAGAATTGGCAATTCTGGCCTTCCTCCAGGACAGAACTGGGACACAGTATTAATGTTAACACTTTCTCAGGTTTAGTGTAATCTGATTGGTTCTTTTTGTAGGTGAAGAAACTGAAGGACTCTGATGAACATCTATGTGTGGACCGGACCACCAGTAGCCTGGACACGCAGGTATGTAAAATACACACAGAAGGGCAATAGATGGTTGTTAATGAGGTCAGCCTTCTTGGTGAGTGTGTGTTAGAGACAGGTGTGTGTGTGTGTGTGCTTCTGTCATGAAGATGAATTTCTCATGATTACGGGAGATGGGAGGGTGTGTTGTAGCAGTAAGTGAGCTTTAGGCCTAATTCTACTGCTAAGATCATGTTTCTGTGAATTGTAATGTCAGTAATTCTTGTATTTGTTCTAGTTCATGAAGATTTATTTTGTTTAATCATTTCAGTTTATTGTATTATAACATTTCAAGTGTGTGTGTGTGTGTGTGTGTGTGTGTGTGTGTGTTTTGCCTTGAGGGCAGCAGGCCTTTATTGTCACGTTGCTGTAATAACTGTGTATGCCTCACTAATCACAGGCTGCCAGTAATGTGTGTGTGTGTGTGTGTGTGTGTGTGATTCAGCTTTACACTGGTGGAGAATCACACACACACTGCCTCAAATGTTTGAGTACAGTGAGCTTTTTAAAATAAATCTCTCATTAGGGTGAATATTAATAACACTCTAAATGTAGGTATTGTGATCTACACTGAGGAGGTGGAGCTACAGTCTCTCATTAGGGTGGATATTAATAACACTCTAAATGTAGGTATTGTGATATACACTGAGGTGGAGCTACAGTCTCTCATTAGGGTGAATATTAATAACACTCTAAATGTAGGTATTGTGATCTACACTGAGGAGGTGGAGCTACAGTCTCTCATTAGGGTGGATATTAATAACACTCTAAATGTAGGTATTGTGATATACACTGAGGAGGAGCTACAGTCTAAGTGTAGGTATTGGCTAAGTTCATTAGTAAGCTTCAGTAAATTCAAACTCAGCAGTTCTTTGTAAGAGTTCTCACTTAAAATAAATAATCTGCTCACATCACTCCCATTCTCAGGGAGCTGCACTGGCTATCGGCAACATCCCACTTTAAGTTTAAGATTCTACCTTCAAAGCCCTTCATGGTCGGCCTCTGTCTCTTGGGGCGTTTTCACACTAGAGTGTTTTTTTCCGGACCCAGGTCGGTTTGCTCTGAGAGTTCAGAACGTCAGGGTGAAATTCTTCAGTTATCTGGCATCAAAAATCTGGAATTCCCTACCCCATTCTCTGTTGTTCTTTCTGCTGCAAAGCATTGTCTTATAAATGACCTTGGGGTTGTAAAATGCGCTACATAGATATGACTTTTTAAAGGATTACACTTTCTAAGATTGTTCTGAGACTTTTTGGCCTACATTTTTTGGCCTACAATTGATTTGTTTTTGTGAACATTGTATTTGGAGTGGTCCTTTGTAGAAGCGTATCAGTAACACACCATACACAGACTATCAGGGCAGTGGAAGCAGTGAACAATCTGAACAGACTGAGGTAACTATCCTGAATATGTTCTGTTGATGCTCAACCCAAAACCTAACCCGTACTCTGGCCCTAATCTTAACCTCAACCCAAAACCTAAACCTAACCCTGGCCCTAATCCTAACCTCAACCCAAAACCTAATCTTAACCCTGGCCCTATTCCTAGCCTCAACCCAAAACCTAAACCTAACCCTGGCCCTAATCCTAACCTCAACCCAAAACCTAACCCGTACTCTGGCCCTAATCCTAACCTCAACCCAAAACCTAATCTTAACCCTGGCCCTATTCCTAGCCTCAACCCAAAACCTAAACCTAACCCTGGCCCTAATCCTAACCTCAACCCAAAACCTAACCCTAACCCTGGCCCTAATCCTAACCTCAACCCAAAACCTAATCTTAACCCTGGCCCTATTCCTAGCCTCAACCCAAAACCTAAACCTAACCCTGGCCCTAATCCTAACCTCAACCCAAAACCTAACCCTAACGCTGGCCCTAATCCTAACCTCAACCCAAAACCTAAACCTAACCCTGGCCCTAATCCCAACCTCAACCCCAAACCTAACCCTGGCCCTAATCCTCACCTCAACCCAAAACCTAACCCTTACTCTGGCCCTAATCCTTACATTAACTCAAAACCTAAACCTTACTCTGGCCCTAATCCTAACATCAACCCAAAACCTAACCCTGGCCCTAATCCTCACCTCAACCCAAAACCTAACCCTTACTCTGGCCCTAATCCTTACATTAACTCAAAACCTAAACCTTACTCTGGCCCTAATCCTAACATCAACCCAAAACCTAATCTTAACCCTGGCACTAATTCTAACCTCAACCCAAAACCTAACCCTGGCCCTAATCCTCACCTCAGCCCAAAACCTAACCCTAACCCTGGCCCTAATCCTAACCTCAACCCAAAACCTAACCCTGGCCCAAATCCTAACCTCAAGCCCAAACCTAACCCTAGCCCTAATCCTCACCTCAGCCCAAAACCTAACCCTAACCCTGGCCCTAATCCTAACCTCTACCTAAAACGTTATCCTAACCCTGGCCCTAACTCTAAACTCCACCCAAAACTTAACCCTGGCCCAAAACTTCACCCCAACCCAAAAAGGAGAATCTCTCTGGGAAGTTAGGTGTGAGTCTTGGTTTCTGCCAGTGCTTTTCCACGTGTCATTAAGGATGTTATTTTGAGTCTTGGTTCCTCTCAGTACTTTCTTCCTCAGACTCTTTAGGAGGCTCTACTTTTATTTATTATTATTTTTTATTTTATTACACCCCCCCTCCATCATTTTCTCCCCAAATTAGACTGCCAATTACCCAATGCATATGTAATCCCCCCCATTGCATGCGTTGCAATCGTCACCCAACCAGCGCGCCTGAAGGGGAAGGTTTTTTTCCCTACATTTCTGGAGTGTGGCATTACATTATTTCCCATATTTTAAATAATCAGACTAATTAAGCACAGCAGAAAGAGTGTAAAAGGGTGTAAAAATTATTCTTTTAATAATTATTTTCCCCGTATTTTTAACCTTAAACTTCGGTCTTTTTGGCCCGTGGTCAAAAATAAGTGTATGATTGTAAGATCTTTAGGGTAATAGAGTCTCTGTGTGATGCAGACAGGGGCATCATCTGGTTTCTGAGAGTCTGGAGTGCTCTCAGCTGGACTGCAGAGTTTAATCCCTTTCTAATGACCTGCTCTGTCTTTAAGCCTCACTTTACGCTTCTCTCCAGCAGCTCAGAGTTAAGGTGGAGATATCATATACCTGAAACCCAAGAACCGGCTGGAGTGGCCGTGGTAAGCCTGGTCCAGCACTCAGTAAAACTGTCGGCTCTCCGCTTAGCCGGAACTGACCTTCATACTTGGAAACCCAACTCAACAAGTTGAGTTGAAGCACACTAGCCTTCATTTGGATGTGGCAGCAGGAGCAGACTGATCAGCAAGTGTCCAAAAGTATGTAGACATGTAGAGATGTTTCTTTTGAAATGAAGGGTATTTGTAGGGAGTTTGACCCTCTTTACTGCAGTAACAGCCTCTGCTCTTCTGAGAAGACTGTACACTAGAGGTTCTTCCTCAAGCTCTTAGAGATGTTCTGTTGAGCCTTGGTTCCTCTCAGTGGTTCTTCCTCAAGCTCTTAGGGAGATTCTCCTTTCAGCTTTGGTTCTTCTCAATTGTTCTTCCTCAAGCTCTTATGGAGACTCTCCTTTGAGCCTTGGTTCTTCTCAATGGTTCTTCCTCAAGCTCTTATGGAGACTCTCCTTTGAGCCTTGGTTCTTCTCAATGGTTCTTCCTCAAGCTCTCACGGAGACTCTCCTTTGAGCCTTGGTTCTTCTCAAGGGTTCTTCCTCAAGCTCTTAGAGGTGTTCTGTTGAGCCTTGGTTCTTCTCAATGGTTCTTCCTCAAGCTCTTAGGGAGATTCTCCTTTGAGCCTTGGTTCTTCTCAATTGTTCTTCCTCAAGCTCTTATGGAGACTCTCCTTTGAGCCTTGGTTCTTCTCAATGGTTCTTCCTCAAGCTCTTATGGAGACTCTCCTTTGAGCCTTGGTTCTTCTCAATGGTTCTTCCTCAAGCTCTTATGGAGACTCTCCTTTGAGCCTTGGTTCTTCTCAATGGTTCTTCCTCAAGCTCTCACGGAGACTCTCCTTTGAGCCTTGGTTCTTCTCAAGGGTTCTTCCTCAAGCTCTTAGAGGTGTTCTGTTGAGCCTTGGTTCTTCTCAATGGTTCTTCCTCAAGCTCTTAGGGAGATTCTCCTTTGAGCCTTGGTTCTTCTCAATTGTTCTTCCTCAAGCTCTTATGGAGACTCTCCTTTGAGCCTTGGTTCTTCTCAATGGTTCTTCCTCAAGCTCTTATGGAGACTCTCCTTTGAGCCTTGGTTCTTCTCAATGGTTCTTCCTCATGCTCTTAGGGAGATTCTCCTATGAGCCTTGGTTCTTCTCAATGGTTCTTCCTCAAGCTCTCACGGAGACTCTCCTTTGAGCCTTGGTTCTTCTCAAGGGTTCTTCCTCAAGCTCTTAGAGGTGTTCTGTTGAGCCTTGGTTCTTCTCAATGGTTCTTCCTCAAGCTCTTAGGGAGATTCTCCTTTGAGCCTTGGTTCTTCTCAATTGTTCTTCCTCAAGCTCTTATGGAGACTCTCTTTTGAGGCTTGGTTCTTCTCAATGGTTCTTCCTCAAGCTCTTACGGAGACTCTCCTTTGAGGCTTGGTTCTTCTCAATGGTTCTTCCTCAAGCTCTTACGGAGACTCTCCTTTGAGCCTTGGTTCTTCTCAATGGTTCTTCCTCAAGCTCTTAGAGGTGTTCTGTTGAGCCTTGGTTCCTCTCAGTGGTTCTTCCTCTTTTTTGGAGGTTCTCCTTTTTTAGTCTGGGTTCCTGTCATTGTTCCCATATATTCTCTTGGCTCCTCTCAGTAGTTCTTTATTTTTCTGAAAATCTATTTCTGATAAAAGTTCAGAAGCTACGTGTAGAAAGCTGTGAGACGACACTGTAGGTTTTGTATCTCCTGACTGTGTTTTGCCTCCGTTGCCTGGAGATTGTGCTTCCTGGTGGTTCAGTTGCCTGGCCATCATGCTGGCCAGTAGAGTTCCGGTTGCTTAGCGCCTGTGCAGTCTGTTGTTTCTGTAGCCTACTGCCCACGCTCACTGCAGGACTCTTCCCAACGCAAAACACTCCAAGCTGTGCTCATGGGCATGGATGGAGATCCTGCTGAATAAGCAGAAGAGACTAGGGAGGTGGAGGGGATCTGAGGATGCCTCTTTAGGATGGTAGCTCCTGCAGACTGCAGCCTTTTTTTAAAAGCAGCCTTTTTTAACTACTGACGTTTTTACAGACACGCCTTCTTTGTTCAACAGGGGACATTTTATTTCAAATGACACTTGTGCTGTTTTAAACCTGGCGAGTGCGCCCCCTAGTGGCTAAAAAATTCAGTTATGCTGTGTCTTTAATTCTGCCTCAATTTGCTGATGAAATAGAGGGTATTACTTACCTCTGTCACTTAGCGGTGGGTGACAACCTTCCTAATGTTGATGCCCCCATTCAGGGCAGTAGCATTGGACGAAGCATGAAGCATGAAGCCCTAATCGATCAGGAGAAGAGGTACATGGGGAGGTGGAGTGATAGTAATTTTACTACAGTCTGTCAAATTTATGACCATGGTTTAGTCAGCAGCTGTATGTAGGTTCTGAACGACCCGGGTATCTGTGCCATGCACAACGACACTACATTCCTTAAGTGCCTCCATACTTGAGAAAAGCTGGAAATTTTACCCACGTGTTGATTCGCACAGGATTCATTCACATTCACACAGTCTGAAAAAATGACTGACATGACGCATTCAGACAGGACTGAAGTCACTGAGAAACCGATGGGTAATAGTTACATTACCCAAGTCCCTGAAACGCCTCCGTCACTAACAGCACTACACTCACGCGTGACGGCAAGAGATGCCTAAAATCCGATCTGACCGTTCACACTAATGTCTCATGCCCACGAATCAGAAATATATCCGATCTAGTTCCACATATGACTCGAGTGACTCACACCTGATTTGAAAAGATCGGATTTGACATGTTTACACAGCTTGGACTGGTTGAATATATGTAAATATACTGGTCAATTTTTTTTTAACTCTCACTCTTTCTGTCTCCCTCCCTCTCTCTCTCTCTCTTTCTTTCTGTCTCTCTCTCTCTCTCTCTTTCTTTCTGTCTCTCTCTCTCTCTCTCTCTTTCTTTCTGTCTCTCTCTCTCTCTCTTTCTTTCTGTCTCTCTCTCTCTCTCTTTCTTTCTGTCTCTCTCTCTCTCTCTCCCTCTCACTTCTCTCTCTCTCTCTCTCTTTCTCTATCTATCTGTCTCTCTCTCTCTCTTTCTCTCTCGCTCTCTTTCTTTCTCTATTTATCTGTCTCTCCCTCTCACTTCTCTCTCTCTCTCCCTCTCACTTCTCTCTCTCTCCCTCTCACTTCTCTCACTTCTCTCTCTCTCTCTCTTTTTCTTTCTCTATCTGTCTCTTTCTCTTTCTCTCTCTCTCTCTCTCTCTCACTCTTTCTTTCTTTCTGTCTCTCTCTCTCTCTCTCTCTCTCTCTCTCGCTCCCTTTCTTTCTCTCTCTATCTCTCTCACTCATTTTTTCTTTCTGTTTCTCCCCCCTCTCTCTCTCACCCTGTCGTTCTCTCTTTCTCACTCTTTCTTTTCTTTATTTCTCTCTCTCTCTCTCTCTCTCTCTCTCTCTCAGGGGCGTGTGTGTAGTTTCTCTCTCCTCCCCTCCTCGTCGTCTCCTGGAGTTCAGAGACACCATTCTGCTGCTCCGAGTAACATCATCACCATCACGCACACTCACCACAAATCACCTGCAGCCGCGCGACGCAGCAAGACCCCCTACCCACACACACTGCTGGAGGTTAAAGAGGTCAGTGCACACACACACACACACACACACACACACACAGACCACTCAAAACTAGCTTTCACTTGTTGCTGGTTTTGAGCTGCACGAGAAACTTACAGCTTTGAACACAACCAGGCACACACCAAGTGGTTGCTAAGGTTTCGCTAGGTAGTTGCTAGGGGGCAGTCCCAGGTAATTGCTATGCTGTTCCAGGTGGTTGCAACACAATTGTTGTGCCACAGCTGAGTGGTTGATGAGGTATACCAGGGGGTTGCTAATTGGTTGCTATGCTGTTCCAAGTTGTGTGCTATGCTGGTACTAATTAGTTGCTAAGGTATACCAGGCAGTTGCTGTGAGGTTGCTAAGTGGTTGATATACTTTTCCAAGGTAATTGCTATGCTGTTACTAACAGTTGTTAGGATGTCCCTGATTGATTTTGGCTTAAATGTTGTTTACTGTAGTGCCAGGTAGTTGCTGTGCTATGCTGTTACAAATCAGTTGCTAAGGTACACCCGGGGGTTGCTGTGGGGTTGCTAAGTGGTTGCCATGATGTTCCAAGTTGTGTGATATGCTGTTACTAATCAGTTGATAAGGTATATCAGGTGGTTACTGCGGGGTTGCAAAGTGGTTGCTTTCCTGTTCCAAGTTGTGTGCTATGCGGTTACTAATCAGTTGCTAAGATATATGAGGTGGTTGCTGTGGGGTTGCTAAGAGGTTGCTATGCTGTTCCAGAATGTGTGCTATGCTGTTAGTAATCAGTTCCTAAAGTATGCTAGGTGGTTGCTATGATGTTCCAAGTTGTGTGCCATGCTGTTTCTAATCAGTTGCTATGGTATACCAGGGGGTACTGTGGGGTTGCTAAGTGGTTGCTATGATGTTCCAAGTTGTGTGCCATGCTGTTCCAGGTTGTGTGCCATACTGTTACTAATCAGTTGCTATGGTATACCAGGGGGTTGCTGTGGGGTTGCTAAGTGGTTGCTATGATGTTCTAAGTTGTGTGCCATACTGTTCCAGGTTGTGTGCCATGCTGTTACTCATCAGTTGCTAAGGTATACCAGGGGGTTGCTGTGGGGTTGAGAACTGAATTTCCCCACTGTGGGACTAATAAAGGATTATCTTATCTTAAGTGGTTGCTATGCTGTTCAGAGTTGTGTGCCATGCTATTACTAATCAGTTGCTAAGATATACCAGGGGGTTACTGTGGGGTTGCTAAGTGGTCGCTATCCTGTTCAGAGTTGCATGCCATGCTGTTACTAATCAGTTGCTAAGGTATACCAGGGGGTTGCTGTGGGGTTGCTAAGTGGTTGCTATGCTGTTCAGAGTTGTATGCCATGCTGTTACTACTCAGTTGCTTAGGTATACCAGGGGGTTACTGTGGGGTTGCTAAGTGGTCGCTATGCTGTTCAGAGTTGTATGCCATGCTGTTACTACTCAGTTGCTTAGGTATACCAGGGGGTTACTGTGGGGTTGCTAAGTGGTTGCTATGCTGTTCAGAGTTGTATGCCATGCTGTTACTACTCAGTTGCTTAGGTATACCAGGGGGTTGCTGTGGGGTTGCTAAGTGGTCGCTATGCTGTTCAGAGTTGTATGCCATGCTGTTACTAATCAGTTGCTTAGGTATACCAGGGGGTTGCTGTGGGGTTGCTAAGTGGTTGCTGCGCTTTTATGGTATTCCAGTATGATAATTGAGTCCAGCAACCCGTTAGATCACATTGGCCAGTTTGTGCTAACATCAGATTTACCAGAACTCTGCACAGAGTGTCCCAACAGCACAACACCACATGACCAACGATAGTATGATTAACTAGCTAGTTGCCTGACGGGCCACAGAAATGTCCTGCAGATGGTCTCTACCCAACCAAGACTGTCAATCACTTCATTGTGTCATCACTTCAAGTGTAACCCAGCCTTCTTACAATTTCACAGGATACAGGTATATGGGCCTGATATGGGCCAGTATTAGCACAGGGAGAACTGCTGGAATTAGACACTGGGGAGGGAAAGACAGTTTAGAGGAGGAAGATGAGATGGAAAATGGGCGGGGCTGTCTTGTCATTGAAACATATGGGGAAGGGCGGAGCTACACGTCAAACTGCAACCAGCCAGCAGAGGCGCTAGACCTGTGGTTGCACTGTCCATACTGTCCTACATGTTATGTCCTACAATATAATGTATTGGCATCGCTAACATTTTGATTGGATGTTATCGGATCAGACCAGAAAGGTTTACCATGAACCTTTGCTCATAATACTCACAAATACTCACAAAGCTCTCTGCTCTCATGAGTGTGGAATGAAACGTAGGCTTACCAGGTCTCTGTTGACGTTACGTAAACTGTGCTCAGCTGTGTTTTGATGAGCCTGACACCTTAAGCGCCGGCACCTTAAGCAGCTCATCCCAGTCCATATGGATGCGCTCAGTGTGCCAGTCGAGCTTGAGTGGGCTCTGCAGCTCTGTCTTTTTATGGCGCTGCTGGGAGGGAGGAAGAGGTTTTCAGGGCAGACTTTGTTGTGGAGCTCAGCTGCACCAGTTCTGTCAGCCTTCCAGAATGCAAACCCTTATTTCTACAATAAACCTGTTGTGGATTAGGAGGCAGCAGGCAGGGAACTCAGTACTCAGTTTTCTGAGGGAACTGTGGAGTACTCTAGAGTATTGTGCTGTATTATAGAATTGTAGGGTTACTGCAGCATCGTGGAATTACAAAGCTCTACCCTGTAGCATTCCCTAAGTTACTATAGAGTACCATGGGGTACTAAATACTGAAAATTCCCATATTTGGGGTGCTGCAGTAAGAAAGTGTGACACTAAGGCCACTGTATATTATAGAGCTGAGTGTTATAGCACTGTGGCGTGCTATGTGGTACCTTAGATTACCACAGAATACTGTAGGGTACTGTAGAATAAAATAGGGTAGAGTACCGTAGGGTACTGCAAATTTCTGTATTGTATTGTACTGTACAGCATAGGGTACCACAGAGTCGTCTCTACTTCTAGATGGGGTGCCAGGGACGACCGTCGGGTACCACTAAGTACTGAAGGTTACCTTAAGGTACTGTAAGGCGTGCTTAACGCTACTACAGGACAGCATTATTGTATTGAGTACAATGCAGTATTCTAAGGCACTGTATAGTACCATAAGGTACTAGACATTATAGTTGGGTACTGTACAGTATAGAGTACCCCAGAGTCCTCTCTGATTCTGTAGAATAGCTGGGGTACCATTGTGTACTGTAGGGTAATACAATTTACTATAGGGTCCTGCAGATTTCTACCTTACCCTACCCTAGATTACCACAGAATACTGTAGGGTACTGTAGAATAAAATAGGGTAGAGTACCGTAGGGTACTGCAAATTTCTGTATTGTACTGTACTGTACTGCATAGGGTACCACAGAGTCGTCTCTACTTCTAGATGGGGTGCCAGGGACGACCGTCGGGTACCACTAAGTACTGAAGGTTACCTTAAGGTACTGTAGGGCGTGCTTAATGGTACTACAGGACAGCATTATTGTATTGAGTACAATGCAGTATTCTAAGGCACTGTATAGTACCATAAGGTACTAGACATTATAGTTGGGAGCTTTCGGCTGACAATTATATAAAATCATCACGTTAGTCTTTGTAAGCCCAAAGGTGCTTGGTTTTTGTATCTTAGAATGAACACATCAGCATAATGACACTAAACTTAATGGCAGGCATGTGTAGCATCTGGTGTAGCCTTTGGTTTTGCAGTTCTGTTATACCTGTGACTTTCAACCGAAGATACCGAAGATTCATTGAAAAACAAAAAACTCTGGAGGGACATCACCTCACTGCTTTGAGTGTCATGCCAGATTACCTGGCCTGTTTTATTTCAGTGCCCAGAGCAAGTGTGGGATATCAGATCAGTTACGTTTCACCTACTTTCTGCTCAGTGGGTCACATAACAATATATTGTGTCTCCAGTTCAGCAAAGCCTACATAACCATGGACTCTCAAACCAGAGAATCTTTTAGTAGGCTCTGAACCCCATGTAGAAATTGGGGCCCTCTTTGTACATACACTCATCAGCCGTAACATTAGCACCACTGACAGGTGAAGTTAAAAGCAGGACTGTGATAGCTAGACAACTAGGCCAGAACATCTCCAAAACACTGGGAAGGTCTTGTGGAAGGTCTTGTGGTATGTCAGGAAAGGACAACTGGTGAACTGGTGACATGGCCATAGGTGCCCAAGGCTCATTGATGAGATCCATTGAGGCCCCACCTCCCTACTTGCAGGACATAAAGGATCTGCTGCTAGTGTCTTGGTCCTGGATACCACAGGACACCTTCAGAGGTCTTGTGGAGTCCATGCCTCGAATGTTTAGATCTGTTGTGGCGGGACAAGGGGGGCCTACTCACAAAGCTGGTGGTACTAATGTTGTGGCTGATCATTATAGTTCATCCACTTTGAAAAAAAAAATGCTCACTTGTTTCTTGGCCAGCAGTCTGTTGTTAATTCATCGTTGGTTCAAGTGTGAGATCTAGCAAACTTAATACACTGCTTAGCCTCAAGCTGCATACATTTTCTGTACAGTTCAGAGACAACGTCTTTATTAAAAGATAAATATTACCTGCACAAAAAGATGAAGATCTGAAGATAAAGATAACCATCATCTGACCACCTAAGCCAATAAAGATATGCGGTGTCTGGAGGTGGGTATAACCACCATTTGCTGGTGAGGATATCCAGCATTTGGAAATGAAGATACCCAACATCTGGAGGTGATAATACTCAGCATCTGGAGATGGAGATATGCAGCATCGGGTTGTGAAGATACCCACGGTCATATTGCAAAGATACACAGTGTCTGGAGATTGAAATAACCAAACGTATGGATGACTACTCCCAGCGTCAGGAGATGAAAATACGCAGTGTCTGGAGATGTTGGGTGATGGAGATACTCAGTGTCTCCTGATGGAGATACTCAGTGTCTCCTGATGGAGATACCCAGTGTCTCCTGATGGAGATACCCAGTGTCTCCTGATTGAGATGTGTCTAGGGATGAAGACACCCAGCATTTGGAGATGACCATACTCAGCGTCTGGAGATGAAAATACCCACTATCTGGAGATGCTTGTTGATGAAGATGCTCAGCATATGGATATGACTATACTCAACATCTGGAGATAAAAATATGCAGTGTCCGGTGATGAAGAAACCCAGGGTTGGGAAGCAAGAGTATTCAGTGTTTTAGAGATGAAAATACCCAATCTCTGGAGATGCTGGGTGATAAAGACACTCAGCATCTGGAGATAAAGATATGCATTGTCCGGTGATGAAGATACCCAGGGTTGGGTAGCAAAAATGCTCAATGTCTCCTTATGAAGATACCCAGCATTTGAAAATGGAGATACTGCAACATCTGGAAATAAAGATATACAACATCTGAAGATTAAAATATGCAGTGTCAGGTGATGAAGATATCCAGATATTTAGTGTCTAGAGATGAAAATATCCAATGCCTGGAGACGCTGGGTGATTAAAATACTCAGCATCTGGAGATGATCATACTCAGCATCTGGAGATGGAGATATGCAGTGTCAGTTGATGAATATCCAGGGTTGGGTAGTAAAAGTACTCAATGTCTCCAGATGAAGATACCCAGTGTCTAGAGATGAAAATACTCAACATCTGGAGATAAAGATTCACAACATCTGGAGTTGACTATGCTAAGCATCTTCAGATGGAAATATGCAGTGCCCGGTGATGAAGATACCAAGGGTTAGGTAGTAAAGATACCCAGATCCTAGAGATGACGATACCTAGCATCTGGAAACGAAAATACCCAATGTCTGGAGATGCTGGGTGATGAAGATACTCATTGTCTCCTCATGGAGATACCCAGCGTCTAGGGATGAAGACACCCAGCATTTGAAGATGGAGATACTCAACATCTGGAGATGACTATACCCTGAATCCGGTGATGGAGAGACGCAGTGTCAGGTGATGAAGATATCCAGGCGTGAATAGTAAATATATTTAGTGTCTGGAGATGAAGATACCTATGCCTGGAGATGACAATACCCAACATCTGGAGATGAAAATATGCAGTGTCTTGAGATGCTGGGTAATGAAGGTACTCAACATCTGGAGATGACTATACTTAGCATCTGGAGATGGAGATATGCAGTGTCAGTTGATTAAGATGTCCAGGGTTGAGTAATAAAAGTACTCAGTGTCTGGATACGATGATAACCAGTGTTCTAGTGATGAAAATACCCAACATCTGGAGATGCTGGGTGATGAAGATACTCAACATCTGGAGATGACTATACTCAGCATCTGGAGATGGAGATATGCAATGTCTGAAGATGGTGGGTAATGAAGGTACTCAACATCTGGAGATGACTATACTCAGAATCTGGCGATGGAGATATGTAGCATCATGTGATGAAGATATCCAGGGTTGGTAGGAAAGGTATTTAGTGTCTGGACATGAAGATACCTATGCCTGGAGTTGACAATACCCAGCATCTGGAGATGAAAATACACAATGTCTGAAGATGCTGGGTAATGAAGGTGCTCAACATCTGGAGATGACTATACTCAGAATCTGGTGATGGAGATATGTAGCATCATGTGATGAAGATATCCAGGGTTGGTAGGAAAGGTATTTAGTGTCTGGACATGAAGATACCTATGCCTGGAGATGACAATACCCAGCATCTGGAGATGAAAATACACAATGTCTGAAGATGCTGGGTAATGAAGGTACTCAACATCTGTAGATGACTATACTCAGCATCTAGAGATGGAGATATGCAGTGTCAGTTGATGGAGATACCCAGGGTCGAATAGTAAGAGTACTCAGTGTCTGGAGATGATGATAACCAGTGTTCTGGAGATGAAAATACCCAACATCTGGAGATGCTGGGTGATGAAGATACTCAGCATCTGTAGATGACTATACTCAGCATCTGTAGATGACTATACTCACCATCTGGAGATGGAGATACGCAGTGTCAGTTGATGGAGATACCCAGGGTTTGGTACTCAGGTACTTAGTGTCTGGAGATGGAGATACTCAACATCTGGAGATAAAGATATTAGGCTGATTAATTAACAAGGTTAGGCTGCCTGTGTAGTATTTAGAGAGGGTACTACTGATTCATCTGCTACAGACAGATATAATCTAGTCAGTTAATCTTAACCTAAAAGAAAAGTTCAGCGATCTTCCTAAGATTGCATTTGATGTTGGGAAGCGCGGCTGATTGATACTGCTGTTACTTATCAGCTAAAACAAGCCCTAAATAATGAAGTTCAGTTTTTCAGCCTTTCAGAAAAACACAGCATAACCCCCCTCCCCACCCCCCCACAGTGATTTCCAGCACACACACTTGCTCACACTCACCACTGTCACCACAGTCTCTACCTTTACCCCGGTGACTCATGCATCAGTGTGTATCTGTGGGGACACAGAAGCACTCTCACAGATGAAAGACCTGTATGTGTGTGTGTGAGTGTGTGTGAGTGTGTGTGAGTGTGTGTGAGTGTGTGTGAGTGTGTGTGTGTGTGTGTGTGTAAGGACGGTAGAGGATCTGAATGTTCTGATGAAGTTTCAGAGCCAATTAAATGTTAAGTTCAAGCTTTCTTTAGTCACGACTAAATCTGCATTCAGACAGCAGATGGTGTGTGTATGTGTGTGTGTATGTGTGTGTGTGTGTGTGTGTGTGTATGTGTGTGTGTGTGTTTTTAGAGCAGACTGTAGTGCTCAGATTAATTTAGCTTTTTATGTACTTGAGGAGAGATGTGTGTGCTGATATCTGCTGTGGAGTAGAAGTATGAATGGATTCTGTGTGAGCTCCTGTGTGAGCTGGCTTTCCTTAGCTGTCTTCTGTAGGAAGCCCTTTAAATAGAACTGAACTGAATTCAGTCCGGACTGGAAAAAGTGTGAGTTGCTAACAAGTACTGGAGTTATGTACATTTACATTTACATTTAAGGCATTTAGCAGACGCTCTTCTCCAGAGTGACTTACAAAAGTGCTTCACTATTTACCCAAGAAAAACCTCAGCTAGTTTAAATAGACTAATAATCTAAAGATCCTCTAAGTTTAGACTCTACTAAACACAAGTCAGTAAGGAGACCACTCTGCTATTAGCCCAAGTACTCTCAGAAGAGGTGGGTCTTCAGTCTGAAGACAGAGAGAGACTCTACTGTTCGGACACCCAGGGGAAGTTAGTTCCACCACTTCGGTGCAGGACAGAAAAAAGTCTGGACGCTTGTCTTCTGTGGATTTTGAGGGAAGGCAGGTCGAGCCGAGCCGTACTTGAAGCTGGAAGGGCTCTTGGTGCAGATCAGCTTTTGACCATTGCCATCAAGTACAGAGGGGCTGGTCCGTTCTGGGCTTTGAGCAGAGCAGTTTCTGTACGCTTTAGGGACGGACCTCCAGGGTTTGCATCAATGAGCATTAGGTGCCCATGACCCGCCGGTTCACTGATTGTGCTTAGACCACGTTTGGTAGGTACTGACTGCTGTATACTGGGAACACCCCAGTCAAATATGCCTCAGATTCTTACACTTGCCTATTTTTCCATCACTACCTCAGAAGAAGCCAACTTCAGACTCCAGACATGTCTTAGCACTTTGTTGGACACGGTGTTCCCTCCCTTTCAACTTCTTTGTATCGTCTTTTTACCTGCAGGTGATGTCCCAGGCCGAGGCCAGGCAGAAGACCCTGGTCCAATCCATAGATGGTTTGCCCCGCAGAGGTTCAGTGTCGTGTCTGGATCAGGACCTTCTGCTGCTCAAAGCCACTTCAGCTGCCACCCTCAGCTGTCTGGGAGAGTGTCTGAGCATTCTGCAGCACAGCCACGCCCACAGTCAAGCCCCAACCTCTGGTGAGTCCAACACGGACGCCCTAAAGACTCCGGGCCTCCAGAGGACCCCGGTCAGCCCCGAATGCGAGGCTGAGAAAGGCCTGGGTGAGGTAGACTGTGGCCCTTGCCCATACATCACTGGCCCCGTGCAACTCAACATGTGCAACAAGTGTTGCTGAAGGGGTTGTTTGTTTGTTTGTTTGTTTTTTGATGATTGTTGCATGTTTATAAGGGTGTAAATCTCCACAATGATCTGATCTTCCAATTCTTTAGGAAACGACTCGATGATATTTTCAAATCCGTTACAGTTCGAATTGTTTATTTTGATACAATTCAGAGTTATTTAAATATATCCATTAAATACTCTCTGTAAGGGATTTGTATTGTTGAGTGGTAATACTTCAGTATAGAGGGACACTGTAATTGCGATGCCCTGTTTAAGCCTTAACAAGCCTGTAGTTGATAATGAACTAGCTACGTAATACTACGCTTGGAGGCAATTGGGGCCTCTATGGATCACCGGTTGTCTTTTCTTTGAGCACATTTGGTAGGTACTGACCACTGCATACCAGGAAGACCCCACAAGACCTGCCTGATGTTTTGGACATGCTGTGACCCAGTCGTCTAGCTGTCACAGTTTGGTTCTTGTTAAAGGATACTTGCTGTTAAACTGTTCACTAGCTGCCTGATATGTCCACCCTTTTGACAGGGGCCACGGTAGATGAAGATAATCAGTGTTTTTCACATCACCTGTCAGCGGTGCTAATGTTATGGCTGATTATTGTATAGTACTCATTAATCTATATCAGGCCGGTTACTACTAATGACCTTGCTGCGTACATTCTCATAGTGGTACATATGATACATATGGTACATATGGTTCTTGTAATACCATAGGAGAACCACTTAAGGGTCCATAAAGAACCATGTTTGAAATAAATGGGTACGTGTGATCTTTTTAAAGGTCTAAGGAAGCATTACTTGATGGAAAGTCCCACTGGACTTTTACAGACATGAATCTTCATGGAATCAAAAGTGGTTCTGGTTTAATATGTTTAGTGGGTGGGGGGGTGTTAGTGTAGAAGACATTCATATCGTCACAGTAGCTGTGTACAAAACTGTGCCCTATTCACTATATAGTTCACTACTTTGGAGTGGTGTCCAAAATTATAGTGCAGAAATTTCAGTGCATTATAAAAGTCCCACAATGCACCAAAATAAGTAGTGTACAAACGATGTACCCTCCCTATGCGACAGGGAATCCCTCAAATTAATTGCTTTTTGGAGGAGCTCACGCATTAACAAGGTGTCTACACAACCTTAATTTTGTTTCTAATTAAGGAGCCATTCAGAGCTGGACTTGCTTGTGTGCTTCGTATCATTGTCCTGCTGCATAGCCCAACTGCACTTGAGCTTTTGGTGAGGAACTGATAGGCAAACATTCTCCTTCAGGATTTTCCGATAGAGAGCAAAATTCATGGTACCATCAATTATGAGAAGTCGTCCAGGTCCTGCAGAAGCGAAGTAGCACTGGACAGTTGCTTGTGTAATTGGACTCAAGGGGGAGGGGTCATGTAGATGTTATTAGGGTTTTTGTCTCCTTTTGGGTCAGCAGCACAGTTTGTGCCCACTTATCCCCTCTATTTACTGCTGATAAAGGATAACGTAGTCATGAGCAGGCAGGAGTTACAAACTACTGGCTTAATAAGGCTTAATAAGGGCTTTACAGGAGGTTGGTTATTTAGGGAATGATTCAGTGCAACACGAAAGTTCATGCTTTCAGTTTAACTTAATTATTTTCATACGAATCAGGATTATTTTTAATAATACACAGAACACTCCAGCATGACTGAAATACTGCAAGTGTAAGTATTGTTTTTATTGAGAAATGTGTCAAATAAAAACAATACACTGGGCTTTTTCACATTGGAAATGGCTGCACAGTGTTTTTGGGTGCATATAAAGAGCTAAATGGACTTAACTGCAGCTGACTGATTGGCCTTCTGAAACCAATGCAGTTGAATTTCCACCCTCAGACCGATGCATCACAGTGAATCGATGCATCTTCACACCCCTCTACATGTTGTTTTTTTGGTTGGGTACTTACTGTGGTATTTGTTGTTGTTGTAATTTTCTCATTTGTGAGTGTTTTCAGTCTTTTGTATTGTTTTGTTGTTGTTGTTTGTTTTGTCTTCCATAATGTACTATTTCTACTCAACACCCGATGTGCTGTGTGAAAGAAAGGGCTAGATATCTCACAGCCTGTCAGTGCATGTGAGCGGAGTGTGTGTGTGTGTGTGTATGTGAAAGTACATTAATCTACTGCACTTCGTTTCCTATGCTGGAGTTACCACATGCCAAAGAACACACAGTGGTGCCTGCTCATTCCTGTCATTAACACAGAAAAATGGATCCAATAAAACATCTCAAAGTTAAACCTGACGTTGCTTTAGCTGCTTCTCTATGGACAAGCCCACTAGTCCCACTAAATCACCAAAGCATTCTCAGAGGAGTTATTAATCACTCAGTGCTGGATTTATTATAAGAGGAAACTAAACAGAAAGCTTCACACTTTATTTGAAGGATATCTGCAAATGGACTGTATAACACATTAATAACTGTTCATTGCATATTCATGCAGGAGTTATGAAAGTTAATTGAAGTGTGGCTCATATCTACAAACCTAAATATACAGAAAACTCGAAAGGTAAAGTAACTACCCATCAACACTGCATTACCGCTAAATTAAGTGTACATTTCATTCAGCATGAAGGTAAAGGATGTAAAATGGCACATTTGCAGGTAATAGCTCAATCAAGTAGCTCAAACCAGTAATCACAGGTTATTGTCTTTAACAAACATAAACATTGTTTGGTTTTACTGGTTATTAAATTTTAGTAGTGTGGTACACTTTTTAACAGTGTAGTAATACATAATAGTAGTATATAATGCTAAACTGTGTATAAAAGCACTCATTATAAAGCTTATTATTTATATTATAAATATGATAAAATTGTTCTATTGGTTATCAGTCACAATTCAGATAAGATGTGAATTTAGGTTTTGCAAAACTTCATTTGGTGCTTTACGTTTTGTCTGCTGTTATTGGTTGCTTATAAATCTTAAAATATCAGATTAAATTCTAGAAACTGATTAAAATTGTACATTTAAACTTATTAAATATGTCTAAAAGGTTCCAAATTTGTTGTTCAAATATTTAACCTCACTCTATAATGCTCTAAAATGCTCTTAATGTTCCACACGCTCATTCTGACAGACTGTAATACACTACTGGAAGTGTAGGGGGCTCTCTATAATGCTCTATAATGTTCATATGATCCACACTCACATTCTGACAGACTGTAATACACTACAGGAAGAGTAAGGGGCGCTCTATAATGCTCTATAATGTTCATATGATCCACACGCTCATTCTGACAGACTGTAATACACTACTGGAAGTGTAGGGGGCTCTCTATAATGCTCTAAAATGCTCTTAATGTTCCACACGCTCATTCTGACAGACTGTAATACACTACAGGAAGAGTAAGGGGCGCTCTATAATGTTCATATGATCCACACTCTAATTCTGACAGACTGTAATACACTACAGGAAGTGTAGGGGGCTCTCTATAATGCTCTATAATGTTTATATGATCCACACACTTATTCTGACAGACTGTAATACACTACAGGAAGTGTAGGGGGCGCTCTATAACACTCTATAATGTTTATATGATCCACACTCTCACTCTGACAGACTGTAATACACTATAGGACGTGTAGGGGGTGCTCTATAATGCTCTATAATGTTCATATGATCCACACTCTCACTCTGACAGACTGTAATACACTACAGGAAGTGTAGGGGGTGCTCTATAATGTTCATATGATCCACACGCTCATTCTGACAGACAATAATAAAGAAATAATACCTGAAACAAGCAATAGAATCTATCAATATCACTTATGAGCTTTGAGCACTCTGGGAAATAACAAAGGTAGTTGTGGATTGAGCTTGTAGGGGGTGAGGGCAGGGGTTACCACCAAGGCATTAAGCAAAGGGGGAAACTTAACCAGGTAATGGCAGCATTTCTTCTCTGCATGTTTCATGGAATTTGTGGATTTGTGGATCCTCACCTCACCACAAAATTGCACCAGTGTGTCTTGTGCATGTTTCCTCTGCATGACCAGATGGATGTGTATATTTGCCTTGATTCTGACATCTTGGTTTGTACTGAACCGCTCATAACTGAAGGCAAATGTGTCAAATGTGCAGATCGTTTGGAATGGGTATGTCTGTGGAGAAGTCATGCCATGTCCACGGTTTTCCAGAACAATCGGAGATCATATGCAAGGTTAAGATCCATTGGTTTCATTGCCAGATCTACACTGAATGTCCAAAAATATTCAGACACATATTGCTGACATGATTGTTTTTAGTACATATGTGTAAAATCTCAATTGATAAGCATTGCTGATATAATGGGGTACTCTGGAGAAGCCACACGTGACCCTAAGGTCAACAGTTCCCAATGCTGAGCGTGGGCTTAGAGGGTGAATAAAGCTCCCCATCAGCAGCAGAGCTTTGGAGTGATATAGCGCCATCCAATACCTTTGGGGTGAGTTGGAATGGCAGGACTAATCATCCAACATCAGAACTCACTGATGCTCTTATGGGGCTGAATGCAACCAGATCCTCCACACAGCAATTGTTCCAACATCTAGTGTAAATTCTTGCTAGAAGAATAGAGGCTGTCTAAAGGGTAAAACTCCCCATGCATATCTTGGATTTCAGGAGAACCTTTGGAAGGCCAGGTGTCAAACTTTTGGACATATGGTGTAGCAAACCCTAGCTAGCAAGCACCCTAGTTTTGCAGCTACTTTTAACTTCTTCACTTCTTAGCATTAGAAGTGTCCTAAATCTCAAGAGGCTTCAGTCTATTTTCCAAGCTAGTTGCTAAATGCACAGGGATAGCGTCAATGTGTAATATTGTGCCCACCTTTTCCTCAAGGAATTTAGAGAATTCTGAGCTGATTTCTAGGAAATGTGTAAGACACAGACATCTAGGTTTTCCAAGCAGCAGCAAACCAGTCGCAGTCTAACAGTTTTGTAACAGTGATGTTACATCACAGCACTTGTCATATCCACCGACCAGCCACTCCACTCACAGTCCATTATATCAGCTCCACTCCCCATATAGGAGCACTGTGTACTTCTACAACTCCAGACTGTATCCATCTGTTTCTCTGCAGACTCTGCTATCAGCCTCCTTTCACCCTGTTATTCAATGCTCAGGACCCCACAGGACTGACCACCACAGACCAGTTCTCAGCACTGCAGTGGCACTGGCTGACATGGTGGTGGCGTGTTAGTAGTGTGTGTTGCTCTGCCGGTACGAGTGGATCAGATACAGCAGTGCTGCTTTGGGCAGCAGCGGCCTGTGACCACTGATGAAGGACTAGAGGATGACCAGCAAACTGTGCAGTAACAGATGCATAGCTTCTGTCTCTACAAGCTGGACCAACTAGGTAGGAGTGTCTAATAATAGAGAGTGCACAGTGAGTGGACAGACACAGTGTTTAAACACTCCAGCAGCACTGCTGTATCTGATTCACTCGTACCAGCAGCGCAACACACACTACTAACACACTCGCCACCACCAGGTCAGTCAGTTTCACTGCAGTGCTGAGAATGACCCACCACCCCAGTAATAGCTGCTCTGTGGTGGTCTTGTGAGGTCCTGACCACTGAAGAATAGGCTGGAAGGAGGTCAATAAAGTATGCAGAGAACTGCAAAGTGCTTCAATATGGTCAGTGGAGCTGATAAGAAGGTCGGTTAGTGTATGTACGTGATGCTTCCCGCTAGCAAACCCAGTAATTAAGTTAGTAATGGGAGGTGTTCTATTAGGGTGGATTCACTGGTTAGCAAGCTAGCTGGATGACCTTCAAGGATTCTACTCAGACACTAGGTTCTGCTCAGTGAGGAGATGTTACTTACTGGACACTCAGGTAACTGGGAACTAATAAACAGGCCAGATTGATAATTCAGTGAATGTACCTCCAAGTTTATCCAGCAGTGATGATTCAAGTGTGACTGTTTCTGAATCGGTGCTTGGAGCAATGGTTTCCCTTTGAATGATTGAGATGATGATGATGATGATGATGATGATGTTGATGATGATTATCCCCTGTTCCTCATGGCTAGCGAATTCCATATCTGCTTCCTTTCAATACTTCCCCTATTCAAAAATCCCCAAATCCTCCCTTTCCCTTCTTCTAGAAGCTCAGTGCAGGCCGTGACCTTCTCCTGGACCAGCCTGGAGCAACCACACCCTTGTGCTCTTTCTGGAAAGCCTTCTTTAAGGACACATTCTAGCTAAACAGAGCTAATTTTGCTAACATTGCTAGTTAGCACTCTCGCTTGAGAAGCTTTTTTTTGAGGGACACCTCAACCAAGCAGCGCTATGGCTAACAGTGATTGAAAGCGAACACTGCTGGTTAGCATTGTCTGTTTAAGAAGGACGATGCCTCGCAGTGCAGCTATGATGTGCTAATGTGGCTAATGCATTATAGAGGACGTTAGCACTATCCCAGCTGCTGGAATGTATGAATAAGCAGTGAGGAGCTTCCGCTGTGGGCTTGGTTAAAGCAATAGCTCTGTGAAAATCATATTTACACATTTTCCCTTTTAGTCTGAACGTAGTCGATCAGTCGAGATGTGTGTGGAGTATAAAAATAGACGGGATGGATGGGAATTAGGCTTTGAAATGGATGGCTCTGTTGTTGTTAGCAATGCTAACATATTCAGGCCCATATTTGCAAATAACAGTGAATCATAGTGTCAGAAACCCCATGATCAATTCTGTTAGAGGTTTGAGAAGAGAGCGTGATGATGATTATTAGCTATGTTAGCCTCATAGCTTAGCATTTCAGACCCCAAACATGTCTTTACTCATCAAATACATTTAGAGTAACAGGGAAATCCTGTGAATGTGATTATCCACCAAACTCTTGCTTTAACTCAAAGCTATCATAAGCTGATAGGTCAGGACCGAGTGTCTGATTCCAGATCAGCTCCCTCCTGTGATGGTTCCTCACTGCTGTCTCTGGAAGAGGAGCTGCTGACTGGTTGAGGATCAGTTTCCCCCAGATCTCCCTGATCTCCTCTGATGGTCTCTGATCTTATCTCTGTAGATGGTGCTCATGTGTGGACCGTTCCTAAGTCGCCGTCGGTGGAGTGCGTCCGGAACGGAAGTGTGGCACCAATGCTCTCAACAGAGCCATCACCGTCACTCAGGAAGAAAGGTCCCGCCCACATTGCTGAGGTAACGCCGGCTCTTTTTGTAGTACTGCTGCTGGCCTTTATGGCCTGTTTCTCATTCCAAACTTTTAACTTTAAAAAATAATAGCAGTCAGCTCTGGGGCTCAGAACCAGACCAGTGAAAAGAACCTTTATACAAACCTACCCCCCAGACCCAGTTTACTGAGACACTGTAAGTAGGTCAGAGCTTTTACTGATGTCCCGAAGGACTGCGGGTCAGATCACTGACTGTCTAGGCACATTGTGTGTGTGTGTGTGTGTGTGTGTGTGTTTGTGTGTTTGTGTGTGGGGGCTGTGAGTAAAATGTGTCGGAAGGAATTTTCAGTGTGTGTGAGACACTCTTACTCTCATACAGACACTCTCTCCAACAAACAGCCTCAGATCTGCTCTGAGCAGTCATTTTCTATTCATTCAGATGTTCAACCATGCATCTCTTCACCTTCTCACCCAAACATTCAACCATGCATCTGTGCACCTTCTCACCCAAACATTCAACCATGCATCTGTGCACCTTCTCACCCAAATATCCAACCATGCATCTGTCCACCTTCTCATTCAAACATCCAACCATGCATCTGTGCACCTTCTCACCCAAATATCCAACCATGCATCTGTCCACCTTCTCATTCAAACATCCAACCATGCATCTGTGCACCTTCTCATCCAAAGATCCAACCATGCATCTCTTCACCTTCTCACCCAATCATCCAACCATGCATCTGTGCACCTTCTTATTCAAACATCCAACCATGCATCTGTGCACCTTCTCACCCAAACATCCAACCATGCATCTGTCCACCTTCTCACCCAAACATCCAACCATGCATCTGTCCGCCTTCTCACCCAAACATCCAACCATGCATCTGTCCACCTTCTCACCCAAACATCCAACCATGCACCTGTCCACCTTCTCACCCAAACATCCAACCATGCATCTCTTCACCTTCTTACCCAAACATCCAACCATGCATCTGTGCACCTTCTCACCCAATCATCCAACCATGCATCTATCCACCTTCTCTCCCAATTATCCAACCATGCATCTGTGCACCGTCTCACCCAATCATCCAACCATGCATCTGTCCACCTTCTCACCCAAACATCCAACCATGCATCTCTTCACCTTCTAACCCAAACATCCAACCATGCATCGATCCACCTTCTCACCCAAACATCCAACCATGCATCTGTCCACCTTCTCTCCCAATTATCCAACCATGCATCTATCCACCTTCTCACCCAAACATCCAACCATGCATCTCTTCACCTTCTAACCCAAACATCCAACCATGCATCGATCCACCTTCTCACCCAAACATCCAACCATGCATCTATCCACCTTCTCTCCCAATTATCCAACCATGCATCTGTGCACCTTCTAACCCAAACATCCAACCATGCATCTGTGCACCTTCTCACCCAATCATCCAACCATGCATCTGTGCACCTTCTCACCCAAACATCCAACCATGCATCTGTGCACCTTCTCACCCAAACATCCAACCATGCATCTGTCCACCTTCTCATTCAAACATCCAACCATGCATCTGTCCACCTTCTCACCCAAACATCCAACCCTGCATCTGTCCACCTTCTCACCCAAACATCCAACCATGCATCTGTCCACCTTCTCACCAAACATCCAACCATGCATCTGTGCACCTTCTCACCCAAACATCCAACCATGCATCTGTGCACCTTCTCACCCAAACATCCAACCATGCATCTCTTCACCTTCTCACCCAAACATCCAACCATGCATCTGTGCACCTTCTCACCCAAACATCCAACCATGCATCTGTCCACCTTCTCATTCAAACATCCAACCATGCATCTGTCCACCTTCTCACCAAACATCCAACCATGCATCTGTCCACCTTCTCACCCAAACATCCAACCATGCATCTGTGCACCTTCTCACCCAAACATCCAACCATGCATCTGTGCACCTTCTCACCCAAACATCCAACCATGCATCTGTGCACCTTCTCACCCAAACATCCAACCATGCATCTGTGCACCTTCTCACCCAAACATCCAACCATGCATCTGTGCACCTTCTCACCCAAACATCCAACCATGCATCTGTTCACCTTCTCACCCAAACATCCAACCATGCATCTGTGCACCTTCTCACCCAAACATCCAACCATGCATCTGTGCACCTTCTCACCCAAACATCCAACCATGCATCTGTGCACCTTCTCACCCAAACATCCAACCATGCATCTGTGCACCTTCTCACCCAAACATCCAACCATGCATCTGTTCACCTTCTCACCCAAACATCCAACCATGCATCTGTTCGCCTTCTCATTCAAACATCCAACAATGCATCTGTCCGCCTTCTCACCCAATCATCCAACAATGCATCTGTCCGCCTTCTCACCCAAACATCCAACCATGCATCTGTGCACCTTCTCACCCAATCATCCAACCATGCATCTGTCCGCCTTCTCACCCAAACATCCAACCATGCATCTGTCCGCCTTCTCACCCAAACATCCAACCATGCATCTGTCCGCCTTCTCACCCAAACATCCAACCATGCATCTGTCCGCCTTCTCACCCAATCATCCAACAATGCATCTGTCCACCTTCTCACCCAAACATCCAACCATGCATCTGTCCACCTTCTCACCCAATCATCCAACCATGCATCTGTGCACCTTCTCACCCAATCATCCAACCATGCATCTGTCCACCTTCTCACCCAATCATCCAACCATGCATCTGTGCACCTTCTCACCCAAACATCCAACCATGCATCTCTTCACCTTCTCACCCAAACATCCAACCATGCATCTGTCCACCTTCTCACCCAATCATCCAACCATGCATCTGTCCACCTTCTCACCCAAACATCCAACCATGCATCTGTCCACCTTCTCACCCAATCATCCAACCATGCATCTGTGCACCTTCTCACCCAAACATCCAACCATGCATCTCTTCACCTTCTCACCCAAACATCCAACCATGCATCTGTCCACCTTCTCATTCAAACATCCAACCATGCATCTGTCCACCTTCTCATTCAAACATCCAACCATGCATCTCTTCACCTTCTCACCCAAACATCCAACAATGCATCTGTCCACCTTCTCACCCAATCATCCAACCATGCATCTGTGCACCTTCTCACCCAAACATCCAACCATGCATCTCTTCACCTTCTCACCCAAACATCCAACCATGCATCTGTCCACCTTCTCACCCAAATGTTTTTCCATTCACCCACTTCACTCAAATATTCTTCTGTTTATCATACATATATCTATCTATCCCTTTATCCGTCCATCCCCCCACACATCTACTTACATCCCTCTAGCATACAGTTCTTTGAGCCTTCCCTTCTTTTATTCATTCAGGCACTCTAAGTGTCCAGCTGTTTTTACTGGGTCATGCATGGTGTTCCCATGTGACTGTACTGGTGTGTGTATGTGTGTGTGTGTGTGACATTTCTCAGAGTGAGTCACTGCTCTGCTGTGGCATTTTCCTCCATAACAATATCTGCTTTAGAGCACGAAGCCCCTGACTCCCTCAATACAGCCGGATGGAATTAGAGCTCATAAATCTGTCATAAACTCGTCATTAGTGCCTTAAGAGAGCTGCTGGAGTGCTGTCGTCTGGACCCATCAGAGCGGAGCTGTAGAGGCCTTAAAATGATAATAGGGCCTTGATTTGCATCCAGGAGGACAGTTTTATGAAAAGAGCAGTAAAACGAGGTGGTAAAATTTAAGAAGTCTGAATTCCCTAAAGCTTGTCAGGGATGCTGTAAATTCCTCTTGATTTATAAATCATATTAGAAAGAAGAAAAGATGATTTAGCCAACATTCACTCCAAAGTTGAGTCTTTATATGAATGTAATTGAATTTAAGGCTGCCGTGGTTAGTCGACGTATCCGATGGTGTTGAGGCTTAAAAAAGCATCGTCATTTTTTAATCATCTTTATTTTTTTATTATTTTTTATTAAAATGTTTCAGTTTAAATAAAAAAGGGTTTTTTTTAACACCACTACATACATACTGCTGCATGACCTTAGTCGTTTTTGGGTCCGGTGGTGGTCAACTCCAAGAAAAGCTTCCGGTACAATAATAAAATAATGGCGGCTACAGTCGAGGCAGTCACAAATGGCCCTGGTGTTCCCCCTCCCCACCACAGGAGGTTGCGGTCACCTCAGTATTGACCTGCTCACACCTGTTTCTCATTCCTCCAGTATTTTAGGACGCCGCACCTGGACTGAAGTGCCACGTCTCGTTGTGTTCTTTGTTTTTTTTGGATTTGCCCTTGTCTGCCTTGGTTCGCCTGGTTTGTTTACTTCGGTCTGTTCCCAATAAATCTGCGATTGGATCCCATTCCGGCCTGGTATCAGGTGACAGTCTGACTCTGTGGTGAAAAAGGTTTCTAAAAATTGCTGAAAGACCCAAGGCGTGGAACATATGCGAGGGCTTAAGATAAGACTGATTCAGACAGGTGGTTTGACAGTGAGCAAAGATTAGATTAGATTATTGACTAATAGATAAAAATGCTTGATATGTTAATGGATTAGTGAAGCACTAAGTAAATAGTAGGGCAATGAAAGATTGTCTTTCTATCAGAATTACTTTAAGGGAGTTGATTAATGGTATCTTGTGTGTTGATACTGGTCAAGTGGACCACCAGGTGGCTCTGGTAAGGCTAGAGGATCAACCAAACCATAGAAGGTAACAGTGGGGTAGCCTGTGGGGAAAGACCGAACACTGATGGTCAGTGAAACAAGGGTGAAAGACATGCCCAATATGCAAGTTCACCCCTATTATTCAGCAATTTCAGGAACTTCTGTACAAACTGGTGGGGCTATTCTTAGGTAATAGAAGTTTGTAATAACACTTTCGGCCCACCGGCGGACCATAGGCTGTCTAAGGGGTTAAATAAGTTAGGGGCCAATAGGACGTTGAGTTTAAGGGAAGGGAAGAGAAGGTCTGACCTATAAAATCTTGGAGTGAGTCTCTCCAGTTTCCTAGTGCCAATCTTATGCCAAAACATTAATATTGTGTAGGTTCCCCTCATGCTGCCAAAACAAGTGAAGTCAAATGTATTTGTGAAGCTTTTTACAACTGTTGTCGTCACAAAGCAGCTTTAAATAATTAGTAATTAAGAAAAGACAGAGACAAAACAGAAGTGACGTAAGACATGAAGGATCAAAGACCCCCAGTGAGCAGCCATTGGCGACAGTAGCAAGGAGAACCTCCCTCAGAGCTGGAGGAAGAAACCTTGGGAGGAACCAAGACTCACAAGGGGGACCCGACCCATCCTCCTCTGATCAGAACTATTTATAAATTATTGATAAAAAAGACCAAACCAGATACAGTAGATAGTTAATAGTGGTGATATTAATAGTGCAGATAGTTACGAGTCCATTTAGGTTTTAACATGGTCATTAAACAGGTAGCAGTGGTAGGAGGGTGTGCCGCTGGTCTGGTATGGGTGGTGGTGGGTGGGGGGCCTGATGGTCAGACTGGTAGGTGGCAGCTGGTCTGACGCAGGTAGAGGGGACCTCAGCGGGCAATCTTCCAGCAGGTCGGGCTGGGTGGCCATTTACTCTGAGAAGGTAAAAAGAGCTCTGACCAGAGGAAAACAGCTCTGACCTGTCCAGTAATGGTCTGCACAAGACCTCTGAAGGTGTCCTGTGGTTTCTGGCACCAAGACTAACGTTACCAGCAGATCTTTAAGTTCTGTAAGTTGTGAAGTGAGACCTCCATGAGCTTCAAGCAGTCATGGTCAGCCATGACCCTGTCTCCAGTTTACCGGTTGTCCTTCCTTGGAGATAGCTACTCCATACCAGGAACCCTGCACAAGACCTGCCTGATGTTCTGGAGATGTTCTGACCCAGTGGTCTAGCCGTCACAGCTTGGTTCTTTGGTCATGCTCAGATCCGTCTGCTTCTGTCCCTTATCCCTCAAAGGACCTTCAGTTCATTTAACATAAATATGCCAAAAAGGGCATAGAGGATCCCTGCTTTGGTTTCGCGCATTGTCATTTTTGGATGAATCAAACGGATTCGTGGAGGATGGAAGGTTTGTTGCTTTTAAAAAGACATATCTTCTGTTCCACCTGGATCAGAACTTTCCCTCCGGTCCCCAAGTTCAGGTGGAGGACGTGGCTCTGTGATGCGGTTTGACTAAATTAGATTTAGATCTGATGAGATTCTGTGCTGTTTAATAAGGACAGATAGTTGCTGTTTCAGGCAGGATATCAGTGGCTTGGGTGCCACCTGGTGGACATGTTTGTTATTGCAGGACAGGGTTGAACTGGCACTGGAATGGAATGGTCTGATTATGTGCTCTCTGTGTTGGTCACCCAAAATCTGCTTCCACTCACTGGCCGCTTTATTAGAAACACCTACCGTGTGGTTCCACTCACTGGCCACTTTATTAGAAACACCTAATTTGTACATCCCTTCCATGTCCACTTTATTAGAAACACCTCCCTTGTTATTTTACTCACTGGCCACTTTATTAGAAACGCCTACCTTATGCTTCCACCCACTGGCCATTTTATTAGAAACACCTACCGTGTGGTTCCACTCACTGGTCACTTTATTAGAAACACCTCATTTGTACATCCCTTCCATGTCCACTTTATTAGAAACACCTAATTTGTGGTTCCACCTACTGGCCATTTTATTAGAAACACCTACCTTGTGCTTCCACTCACTGGCCACTTTATTAGAAACACCTACCTTATGCTTCCACTCACTGGCCACTTTATTAGAAACACATAATTTGTGGTTCCACCCACTGGCCATTTTATTAGAAACACCTACCTTGTGCTTCCACTCACTGGCCACTTTATTAGAAACACCTACCTCCTTGTGCTTCCACTCACTGGCCACTTTATTAGAAACACCTACCTTGTGGTTCCACTCACTGGCCACTTTATTAGAAACACCTACTTTGTGCTTTCACTCATTGGCCACTTTATTAGAAACACCTACCTTGTGGTTCCACTCACTGGCCACTTTATTAGAAACACCTACCTTGTGGTTCCACTCACTGGCCACTTTATTAGAAACACCTCCCTTGTGCTTTCACTCATTGGCCACTTTATTAGAAACACCTCCCTTGTGCTTCCACTCACTGGCCACTTTATTAGGACCTTCTTTGTACTTCTACTTACTTACCTCTACACGCCACTCTCCTGCCCCCACAGGTTACTCTAATAGAGTTCACATATATAGAGGTAAAACTTGTGTGTGTGTGTGTGTGTGTGTTTAATTACACTGGGCTGATCTGTGCAGTCGAGTGACCCTGTCCTGCCTCTGTGCTGCAGTGACTGTGCCTTGTTTGTATTAGTTAGACTGATCACACTTCGTTAGGGTGAGTAATGAGATCTGTAGCACTGTGTGGCAATGTCATAACTTGGCACTCCTGGTCAGATGGCATGTGCTGTTGATGGAAATAAGTCACGTCCTCTACAGGTCTGCACATTTTAATTGAACAGTGTACATAGAGTACTTTCAGAACTAGCATTTAATATATTGTATATACAGTTAGGTCCATATATATTTGGACACTAAAGGCCAGACTTTCAGCTTTTATTTGAGAGTATCAACATTAAAATGGGATGAAGGGTTTAGGAGTTTCAGTTTCAGTTTTTAAAGGGACCAAAAGTAATTGGACAGTTCACTCAAAGGCTATTTCATGGGCAGGTGTGGGCAATTCCTTCGTTATGTCATTCTCAATTAAGCAGATAAAGGGCCTGCTCCTACAATATTATGAGTACCAAACTCTACAGTTTGGTACATCCTAAAAAAGAAAGAAAACACTGGTGAACCCATCAATGCAAAAAGACCTGGACGCCCGCGGTAGACAACAGTGGTGGATGATCGCAAAATAATTTCCATGGTGAAGAGAAACCCCTTCACAACAGCCAACCAGCAACGCTCTCCAGGAGTCCAGCCAAATGCAGCCAAACTGATTGTTCGGCGTTTCATAATACAGATGGTCAATGACCCAAAAAACATAAAGCCAAAGCAACCCAGAAGTTTAGATCTCCAGAACCTGATCTTAGCCAAATTGAGCATGCATTTCACTTGTTAAAGACTAAACTTTAGACAGAAAGACCCACAAACACACAGCATCTGAAAACCACTGCAGTAAAGGCCTGGCAGAGCCTTAAAAAAGAAGGAAACACAGCGTCTGGGGATGTTCATGAGTTCAAGACTTCAGGCAGGTATTGGCAACAAAGGGTTTCCAACCAAGTATTAGAAATGAACATTTTATTTACAATTATTTAATTTGTCACTGCCACTCCTTTAGGTCCTTTAGTTGGTCTTTCAGATCAAACCTCAATGATATACAGTTGGTACTGTTGGCGGTCCTGCAGCTGGATGTATAGCTAGTTCTGTATGTGGCCCTGCAGTTTGTCCTAATAGTTGGTCCTGCAGATGGTCTTGTAGTTGGTTCTATAGTTGGTCCATCAGACCAGACCCAATGATATAATATCCAGTTGGTCCTGTACATGGTCTTGCAGTTGGTCCTATAGTTCGTACTGTTGTTAGTTATATAGCTAGCCAGTTGGTCTTGCAGTTGGTCCTACGAATGATCCTATAGTTGGTCCTACAGATGGTCCTGTGTACAGTCTTCTTCAGTGGTCCTTCAGCCACTGGTCCTATAGTTGGTCCTTCAGAACAAATCTCAACGATCTATAGTTGGTGCGATATAAGTGGCCCTACACATGGTCCTGCAGTTGGTCCCATAGTTTCCAACCAATTATTAGAAGCGAACATTTTATTTACAATTATTTATGTCCAATTACTTTTGAGCCCCTGAAATGAAGGGATTGTGTTTCAAAAATGCTTTAGTTCCTCATCATCAACTTCAACTGCATCTGAATTGTTTTGTTCAAAATCCATTGTGGTAATGTACTGAACCACAATTAGAAAAATGTTGTGTCTGTCCAAATATTTATGGACCTAACCGTATATATTGCATGCTTTTCTGAAATGTGACGAGGATGACTTGTTTACAGATTGACAGATTATGACCACTGGACAAAGATACCTGCTAATGTCACCAATACAGACCATCTTATTTTAGTGTGTTAAAAATGATCATGGGTTTTCTCAGTATTACCATATACTAATGTAATTAGGTGCTCACTTAGATTGGGGATTGAACCCACACACACACACACACACACACACACACACACACACACAGAGACAAACGCAGACTACTGGAGGGAGAGAGGAGGGAGTGTCTTCACTCGAGAGAGTATCTGTCACAAACGCTCAGAAAGAATCAGAAGATCCAGCAGTGGCCTTCGCCCAGGTGTTGTGCATTATGCTTGATCAGTGGCTGGCCTGACTTTAGACCTTCCTTAGGTGGCAGAAGGAGGCCTCGACCTAAAGCTACCCCTTAAAACTAATATTATAGTCAGTACATAACCATTATATATATTCATTATATTCATATACGTATAACTGTGCATGTTCATTAGTATGATCAGTATATAACCATAGATATTCATTAGTACTATCAATAAATATTCATAGATATTCATTAGTACTATCAATAAGTATTTGACCTAAAGCTACCCCTTAAGACTAGTAGTATAGTCACTCCGTAACCATTATATATATTCATTATATTTATATATAACTGTTTATACTGTTTTTTAACATGTTTATTAGTATAATCAGTGTATAACCATAGATAATCATTAGTACTATCAATAAATATTCATAGACATTCATTAGTATCATCAATAGATATTCATTAATAACATTCGTATTTTACTGTAGATGTTCATTAGTATAACCAATATATAACCATAGTTATTCATTAGTTTTAGTAGATATTTAATATAATACATTAGTTCAATCAGTATATAAGCATTGTAATTCACCATACACATCAGTAGTATAGTACATAATCTGAATACTGCCACTGTCCATCAGTGGTATCCAATCATCCAGTCCAGTCATCACTATAGATATCCTCAGTATTAATAAACACAGAACTACTGATAACCACAAGTTATATACTTATGTATTATCTTTTTTGTCCTGCGTATGTGTGTGTGTGTGTGTGTGTGTGTGTAGCAGACAGGTGTAGAACTGGTCTCACCCAGTGAAGAAGTGATGGATACTGAGGAAAATGTGGAGGAGGAGCTGGGGGTTCTTGATGACCAGAGGAGCGTCATTCTGCACCTGCTGTCCCAACTGAAACTGGGCATGGACCTCACACGGGTACACACTCTCACACACATGCAATATTATGACATTATTTATCATATTTATGAATGTTTTTCGTTTTAAGTTATTTTTTCGCATTGAATTGTTTTTTTTTTTAATCGACAGAAAATTTTACTTCAAAGCTTCAAATAAGGTCTTCCAACTGTCTACAGTTGCTCCTATATACGGCCTTGCATTTTGTCCTGTAGTTGATCCTACACATGGTCCTGCAGTCAGTTCAACAAATGGCCCTTATAGTTGGTCCTGTAGATAGCCCTGTTGATGGTCCTACAGTAAGTCCTACAGGTTTGGTCTTTCAGATCAAACCTCAATGATATACAGTTGGTTCTGTTGGCGGTCCTGCAGCTGGATATATAGCTAGTTCTGCATGTGACCCTGCAGTTTGTCCTATAGTTGGTCCTACAGTCTTGTAGTTGGTTATATAGTTGGTCTATCAGACCAGAACCAATAATATAAAGTTGGTCCTACAGAAAAGTCCTGTAGTTGGTCCTACAAATGTTCCTGTAGTTGGTCCTACAGATGGTCCTATATACAGTTGATTCTGAAAGTGGTCCTGCAGTTGGTCGTATAGCTAGTTGTATAGCATGTGGCCCTGCTGTTTGTCCTATAGTTGGTCCTACAAATGTTCCTGTAGTTGGTCCTACAGGTTCTTCTGTGTACAGTCTCCTTCAATCGGTCCAGCCACTGGTCCTATAGTTGGTCCTACAGACCAGAACCAGTAATATATAGTTAGTCCTATATTGGGCACTACAGAGAGTGTGTTGCCTGTAGTCTGTTTACATGTATACCATCAGTAATATTTAGAATTTGGAATTTGAAATGAGGGATTTGCCTGGATGAAATTGGTCCTTTCCTTTATCCTCTCTCCTCAGGTTGTGTTGCCCACGTTTATCCTGGAGAAGAGATCCCTGCTGGAGATGTACGCCAACTTCATGGCCCATCCTGACATGTTCCTGGCTGTTTCCATGGGAACAACACCAGAGGAGCGAATGGTGCGGTTCGTGGAATATTACCTGACCGCCTTCCACGAAGGACGCAAAGGTGCTGTGGCCAAAAAGCCATATAACCCCATTCTGGGGGAAACGTTCCACTGCTCCTGGGAGGTTCCTCGGGACAGAGTGAGACCCCTCAGGACTCACACGCATGACGCCAGCCCAGGAGCCAATCCAGGAGAGGCTACGGAGGAGGGATCAGGGAATTATCGGGTCCGATTTGTGGCGGAGCAGGTTTCTCATCATCCCCCTGTGTCAGCGTTTTACTGTGAATGCCGTGAGCGAGCCATGTGTGTGAACGTCCATGTCTGGACCAAGAGCAAGTTCATGGGCATGTCTGTGGGAGTGTCCATGGTGGGGGAAGGTGAGAGTGTTTCTCCAGGATTTAAAGAAGGTTTAAAGCTTTTCTTTGATGCTTCATATGTGCTGTACTGGCATAGACCCTTTGGTAGTCCAGTTAACTATAACACTATATAGTGTTAGGATTATCTGTTACTTCTAGAGATTGTTGAGTGTTCAGTGGGATTCTCACTCTACTGCCTAAGATGGTGGTATTCAGGGAACCCCAGGTGGTCCAGATAGAGCAAAATATGGCTGGTCTAGAGGTTCTTGGGGGACAATTTGAGAACCAGTGTTACTGGTAAGATGCTTTTGGAAAACTGCCCTGATACAGTATGACTGTTATTGTTTTAATGTCTTCCAAGTTTGCAATATGCAAATATGTCCTCTAGCCAATCACAATCATAGTTGTTCCATATATTTGTTCTTACAGATGGTCCTGCAGTTGGTCCTATAGTTGGTCTTATAGTTGTTCCTACAGACAATCCTGTTTTGGTCCTATAGTTGGTCCTTCAGATATTTCTGTTATTGGTCCTACCTTTGGTCCTACTAATGATATACACATGGTCCTGCAGTTGTTCCTATAGTTAGTCCTACTGATGGTCCAACAGTTGGTCCCATTTTTGGTCCTATAGTTGGTCCTGCAGTTGGTCCTATAGATGGTCTTTTAGTTGATCCTAAACATGGTCCTGTTTTCATCCTGTAGTTGGTCCTACAGATGGACCTGTTTTAGTCTTAAAGTTGTTCCTAAATGTGGTCCTGCAGTTGGTCCTATAGTTGGTCTTATAGTTGTTCCTACAGACAATCCTGTTTTGGTCCTATAGTTGGTCCTTCAGATGTTTCTGTTATTGGTCCTACTAATGATATACACATGGTCCTGCAGTTGTTCAGTATAGTTAGTCCTACTGATGGTCTAGCAGTTGGTCCCATATTTGGTCCTATAGTTGATCCTGCAGTTGGTTCTATAGATGGTCTTTTAGTTTATCCTAAACATGGTCCTGTTTTCATCCTGTAGTTGGTCCTACAGATGGACCTGTTTTAGTCTTAAAGTTGTTCCTAAATGTGGTCCTGCAGTTGGTCCTATAGTTGGTCTTATAGTTGTTCCTACAGACAATCCTGTTTTGGTCCTATAGTTGGTCCTTCAGATGTTTCTGTTATTGGTCCTACTAATGGTATACACATGGTCCTGCAGTTGTTCAGTATAGTTAGTCCTACTGATGGTCTAGCAGTTGGTCCCATATTTGGTCCTATAGTTGATCCTGCAGTTGGTTCTATAGATGGTCTTTTAGTTTATCCTAAACATGGTCCTGTTTTGGTCCTATAGTTGGTCCTACAGATGGACCTGTTTTAGTCTTAAAGTTGTTCCTAAACATGGTCCTGTTTTGGTCCTATAGTTGGTCCTTCAGATGTTTCTGTTATTGGTCCTACTAATGGTCATACACATAGTCCTGCAGTTGTTCCTATAGTTAGTCCTACTGATGGTCCAGCAGTTGGTCCCATATTTGGTCCTATAGTTGGTCCTGCATTTGGTCCTATAGATAGTCTTTTAGTTGATCCTTAACATGGTCCTGTTTTGATCCTATAGTTGGTCCTTCAGATGTTTCTGTTATTGGTCTTACTAATGGTCATACACATAGTCCTGCAGTTGGTCCTATAGTTGGTCCTATAGTTGTTTATACAGATTATCTTACAGTTATTTTTTCAGTTGGTCATTCAGATGGTCCTATATATCGTCTCCTACAGTTGGTCCTATAGTTGGTCCTACAGTTGTTCCTACTTGCTCCTCCAGATGGTTCTACGTCAAGCCATATTATATGCTGTCCTATAGAATGGATCTACAGATTTCTTATTTCTAAAGGCTACATTTCTACAATTCTGGCACATCTCTGGTCTGATACAATGCTTTGTGATGGTGGTTAAATAGAATGGATATTATAAACAGTCCTTTTGTTTTGTTCTTTTCTTTAGTCCTCATTGATTTGCATATTTCTAAAAGGGCATAATGTGAATACTCATATCTTAGAAGCTTGTAATAAGCAAGTAATCAATCCCAGTGTATTTGACCTTTCTTGTGGCCATGCTGAGCAATCTCAGCTTCTGTGGGTGTTTTGATGAATCCAGTGTTGATGTAATCCATCAGTAAGATGTTGTTGCAGTATGGTGTTCTCTGTGTAACATACAGAGCTAGTGTCAGATTTTGGATTGAAATTGAGCTCTGACAACGCTGAATCTCAGCAGCCTGGCACTATATGAATAAATTATGAATCATGACTCAGGTGTAGGAATCAGGTGAGTCAGTGAGTATTGAATCATCTGAATCATTGTGGGAGTTGTGGGAATCATTGTATTTTTTATAGAACGTGAGTCACTCTGGACTGGACTGCAGGAGAGCATAGAGGCATCCTTCCTCACAGCAGGATTGACTGACTGAGTCATTATACTGAGTCACTGATGGTGTGTGTGTGTGTGTTAAAGAGACCAAAGAGAAAGTAAAACAGAATGAAGGTGCTTCCTATTGCTGAGGTTAGGGTCTGTGTTTGTGATCATGCTTACAATGAACTGTCCTATAGATTGTCTAATATATGGCCCTACAGTCAGAACTGCAGACGGTTCTACGGGTGTACCTACTCTCGCTCATATAGTGGGTCCTACAAAGGTCCTGCAGTTGGGTCTATAGTTGGTGTCACTGATGGTTCCACAGATGGTGCTGTTGTTCATCCTACAGATAGTCTTACAGAGAACCCGCAGTTGGTCCAATAGTTGGTCCTACAGACAGTCCTACATATGGCCCTACAGTCAGAACTGCAGACGGTTCTACAGGTGTACCTACTCTTGCTCATATAGTTGGTCCTACAGTGGTCCTGCAGTTGGTTCTGTAGTTGGTGTCAAAAAGTGGCGTTTCTATTAAAGTGGCCAGTGAGTGGAAGCACAAGGAGGTAGGTGTTTCTAATAAAGTGGCCAGTGAATGGAAACACAAGGAGGTAGGTGTTTCTAATAAAGTGCCCAGTGAGTGAAAGCACAAGGAAGCTGTTTCTAATAAAGTGGCCAGTGAGTGAATCAATTTAAAAAGCTAAATAAGTTTGTAAAGATGTTCATCCTTTGACCTTTGCCCCTACAGGTGTCCTGAGCCTGTTGGATCACGGTGAAGAGTATGTGTTTACTCTGCCGTCTGCTTACGCCCGCTCCATCCTTACTGTGCCATGGGTGGAGCTGGGGGGGAAAGTGTCAATCAGCTGTGTGAAGAGCGGATACTCGGCTACAGTCACCTTCCACACCAAGCCTTTCTATGGGGGAAAAGTGCACAGGTGTGTCTGAGTCACAGCCTTTCATTAAATAGAGTCAAAAAGTGGCGTTTCTAATAAAGTGGCCAGTGAGTGGAAGCACAAGGAGGTAGGTGTTTCTAATAAAGTGGCCAGTGAGTGGAAGCACAAAGAGGTAGGTGTTTCTAATAAAGTGGCCAGTGAGTGGAAGCACAAAGAGGTAGGTGTTTCTAATAAAGTGGCCAGTGAATGGAAGCACAAAGAGGTAGGTGTTTCTAATAAAGTGGCCAGTGAGTGGAAGCACATGGAGGTAGGTGTTTCTAATAAAGTGGCCAGTGAGTGGAAGCACAAGGAGGTAGGCGTTTCTAATAAAGTGGCCAGCGAGTGAAAGCACAAGGAGGTAGGTGTTTCTAATAAAGTGGCCAGCGAGTGGAAGCACATGGAGGTAGGTGTTTCTAATAAAGTGGCCAGTGAGTGGAAGCACAAGGAGGTAGGCGTTTCTAATAAAGTGGCCAGCGAGTGAAAGCACAAGGAGGTAGGTGTTTCTAATAAAGTGGCCAGCGAGTGGAAGCACAAAGAGGTAGGTGTTTCTAATAAAGTGGCCAGTGAGTGGAAGCACAAGGAGGTAGGTGTTTCTAATAAAGTGGCCAGCGAGTGGAAGCACAAAGAGGTAGGTGTTTCTAATAAAGTGGCCAGTAAGTGGATGTACAATATAAGTGTTTCTGATAAAGTGAAGTGGGAGTGTCTGATGTGTGTGTGTGTGTTAGGGTAACTGCGGAGGTGAAACAGAACTCGACGGGCACCATCGTGTGTAAGGCTCAGGGGGAGTGGAACGGTACTCTGGAGTTTAGCTACAGCAATGCAGACACCAAAGTTATCGAGACCACCAAACTGCCCATCATAAAAAAGCTGATTCGGCCAGTGGAGAAGCAAGGCCGGACCGAGTCCAGGTGAGTTCATGACATTTGTGTTTGAGACGTTAAGAATATGGAAGGTGACACACACATGGTATAAAGACCTACTCCACTAGTTTCAGTGAGCTACGAGTGAGAAGTAATTCATATAAGTTATGAATTAATATATCTAATATCCTAACGTACTTTTATAATAGTAATTCCACAGTTTAAGGATTAAAAGGGCTGGATAGGCTTTATTGGCAGTTGGAGTTCAGGCTGAGTTTGTTGTTAAGTTACTAATATTTAGGAGCTATTTTTCAGTGTCTACTCTACATTATTCAATATCTGCCATGAGCTGTTCAGTATTCGCTGTTAATTATTAATTATCTATTATGAATGATTTAGTATTCACTATTAATTATTTTGTATCTGCTATGAATTCAGTTTCAATTCATTATTATTTCTATAGCACTTTTTACAGCAAGTGTTGTCACAAAGCAGCTTTACAGAGATCCGGGTCCGAGCCTTTTTTGAGCAAGCTAGTGGCGACAGTGGCAATCCCTCGGGTAGAGAGGAATATGATTCAGTATGTACTATACATTATTCAGTATCCAGTATGAATCATTTAGCAACTACTTAGTTATTGAGTATCTGCTATGAGTTATGAATTATCCACTATGAATTATTCATTATCTACTATTATTTATTCAGCATCTACTATGAATTATTCAGTGTCCACTATGAGTTATTCATCATCTACTGTGGATTATTCCATATGCACTGTGGGGTGATAATTATCCAACATTCTGACCTTACTAACACAGGCGTCATGCAATCATATCCTCACAGCAATGCTCCAAAAGGTAGTAGAAAGCTTTCTCTGGACAGTAGAGACAGTTACTCCAACAAAAACAGGATAAACTCTTCTTGATTTTGGAAGAAACAATGAATTGGCAGGTGTCCCAATACTTTTGTCCATATCGTGTAGGTTTAGGGTTAAGGTTAGGGTTAGATAGAGGTGTAGGAGTAACTTTTCTCAGCATACAGTAATAATACAAAAATCAGTAGCTGTGTGTATGTGTGTGTGTGTGTGTTTAGGCGGCTATGGCAGCATGTCACCACGGCCCTGAAAGATGGCAACATTGACGGAGCGACGGAACACAAGCATCAGCTGGAGGAAGGACAGCGGGAAGAGGAGAGGCAGAGAGCGGCCAGTGGGTCACCATGGAAACCCAAATACTTCACCAAACAGGTAAAGCTCATTGGTTTTTACTCTACCACCAGAATCCAAACACTTTACCAAAAAGATGTATGTCATTGATGATGATGATGATGATGATGACACTGTATTCTTCACACCCAAAATAACCCATAATTAGAAAGTGTGTCGGACAGGCAGGCTGGGAATCTCACTACACAAATCCTTGACATTAAAGCTTGCAACAGAGTTTGTAATCCGCTCCGCCCTTTCTGAGTCGGGTTTGGGTGCTTTGTCATCGCTTGCTCAGTTGTCCTCAGGCGGATTTGTCGAGTGGGATTGTACGTATGTTTATACTGGGACCCAGTTGTGCTTCCCGGATGGGTCTCAATCTAATCTAGGCCCTGTATGGAGTGTACAGCCTAGATGGGGCTCATGCAGTGTTGCCAACTCCTCAGCAAGGAGAGTAGCTATTATAAAAGTCCTAAAAGTCGCTAGAAGTCACTAAATGATGTCATCTAATTTGCATAATTGTTAATTTGCTTGTATTTGAAGCTGTAGAATAAAGGAATAATGTTGTGGAAGAGAAAACAGTGAGTAAAACATGTTAAATATGTTAGAACTACAAATGAACTCTGAATAAATGATAAAACTTCTTCTGTTGATTCCGTTTTTTTTCCATGACTTGAATGCTTCGTCCAGACCCACATTTCATAAATAATTTTTACATAAATTGCACAAATTAATTTTGTCCAGTGTTGTTAAATGTTAGCTTAGCAAATTTAATTAAAAGACTGTTATGTTATGTGGGGTGGAACTGCTACTCTACACTCTTCACCCCTCCTCCTTTATCCAGGCTTCGGACCTGCTTCGGCAAAGTGACGTTAAAAGTTACGTAGTTTTTTAGTTTTCTTTATTTTAGTTTTTTTTTTAGTTTTTTGTGAAGGTGAGTGAGGGACTGAGTGCAGTGTAAGTTAGTTAAGTGCAGTGGTTTATTTTCGTGTCACTCTTAAGATGCATTTATATTTACATCGGGCGGGGTCAGCGGCGGCTTTCGGCATGTGGAGTTCACTGGAAGTGTGGACGTGGAGCGGTGTGGGTCTCCTCGGACTGTGAGACTGAGGCTCACGGCAGCCCCCCCTGCTGAGGACAGTACATAAAGAACATGTGTGTTCACCTCAGAGTCTCCAAAAGTCTCTCAAAAAATTTTTCGCTAGATTTGTCGCTAGTCGCTTCAAAAAAAAAACAAAAAACGGTACAAGGGTCTGGAAAGTTGCTAACTTGGCAACACTGGACTCATGTTTAACCCCTCTTGGTCCCATGCACTTCTGTACATCCGCACTTTCATGTTCCACCTTCTGCTTTATGTCAACATTAGGGGCAGTGGTGGCTCAGCGGTTAGAGCTCCGGGCTGTCGATAACAGGGTTGTGGGTTCGATTCCCGGGCTCGGCAAGCTGCCACTGTTGGGCCCTTGAGCAAGGCCCTTTACCCTCTCTGCTCCCGGGCGCTGGAGTTGGCTGCCCACCGCTCTGGGTGTGTGTGTGTACTCACTGCCCCTAACACATGTGTGTGTGTGAGTGTGTGTTCACTACCAGATGGGTTAAATGCGGAGGACACATTTCGCTGTACAGTCCACACTGTACAGTGACATATACGTGCACCTTTATCCTTTATCCTTTAACATTATGTAATCGATTTTTGACACGTGAGTCGATCTGGACCACCCCTGACCATCACAGGTGAACAATTCTGAGCTGAACACTGTTTAATCCAGGGGAAGTCCAGCGGAATTCCCCTTAACCCCTACTGGTGTTGTGTACTGGTCTCACTGCTGTGTGTTTCTCTGCAGGGCGATGGCTGGGTCTACAATAACCCTTTATGGAAGACAAACTGAGTGATCCTCTGGACTCTAAAAGCTGGACCCTCATAACCACACTAATGGCAGCCTTAGGTCCATTTCAAATGATGGAGGAAGGAAAGCTGAGCAGGACGGAGGGATGTGGACAGACAGGACCAAATAGAGGAAACAGGCAGATGCTCTGCCCTGGATCATAAAACACTGATGCCTCTTGAGGTGCACAGATGAACGTCAGAGGCTGAACTTTAGAGTGAGACCACCGTCAAGAATGGAACTAGCTCTTTATTATCGCCCTACCTAAAATCCAAGTGTCCAGAACTTAGGAACTATGTTATAGTAGCTACTTTTATATACCAGTATTATACTCTATATACGATATGTAGAATATATCTATTTTTCACCCAAGCCTTCAGTTTGCATTTACACCTACCTGTGAACAGTGTGTCTGAAGTGATTTTCCATGTGGTGCTTTTTTATTTGGTGTCAGGACATGGAGATGAGGATGATGATGATGATGATGTTCTACCATAAAATCACGTGGACATTCCTGAGGATGTTTCTTCTCTAAGATTTTAAAGGAGAATTCTGCTGATTTTTATCAGAATTTCTCCAAAATTCAGTGTTTGAGTGGAGGTTTGGGGTGAAATTGAAACCTTCTTTACAGTGGTGGTGAATGAAGCCAGACGTCGGTCTGTCGCCATGCCTACAACCCTAAAATATAGCCATTTCATTTACAATCCAAACCCACCAGTGAGCATACACGTGTCTTCTGAGCTTTATACGGAAGATTATTGGCGGTGAAGATCTGGCTGAACTGAACTAAGACGCTTTATTTGGGGACTATTTTCTCTCACAGGACCCCGCATGTATCGCTCCTCCATGAATGGATCTTCTCGAAACGATGAATCTTCTCTAAGCTATGATGAAACAGTGTCTCAGTCCCAGCTAGTTTGCTCAGGTGGGGCTTACAGGGGTGGAACTTGGGCTAGGTGGGTTCCAGGTGGGTTCATTTGTACATAAGTTTTAACTGGGACATTAACATTGGGCTTCCCAAATGGGCCTTATCACTACAGTCCACTCTAATCTCACAAGGGTCCCATCTAGGCCCTGTATGCAGTGTACAACCCAGATGGGGGATCATGTTTAACCCCTTCTGGTCCCATCATTGACCCTGGTGGGCAACCATACGTGGGGCAAACATGAAACCCAAGGAAAAACCTTGCTGGGTTCCAGTTGGGCTGCCCTACAAGCCCTACATGGACATGCTAGGTGGGGTCTCAGAGTTTTTTATGGAATGTTGATGGTAAATAAAGACTTGCAATGCATCTTGGTCCACTTTCAGCTGATGTAGTAACCAGTGATGTTCTCTAGAAATAGAGAATAGAGATTGTAGATCCACTTAACTTAGCAGATGCTCTTATCTAGAGCATCTAACAGCGTTACTCGTATGACGGAGGTGGGCTGATGTAGTGTTTCGAGTCCCGCCCAAGGAGTCCCATTGGTGTAGCGGAGAACCGTCACCCCGACCAGGAATCAAACCCTAGTCTCCAACAGGGTGTAGTAGCTGACTGGCAGGTAGTGGTGTAACGCATGACTGAGCGTGTTTCAGGCATTTGGTGGAGTAACGTTCTGTGAGGGAGCTCTTAGAGGTTCAGACCTCTGGTTATATTCATCACCACCGTGACCAGTTCTGACAGTTTACCCCAAACCCACTCTGAATAACCTTGTTCGCATCCTAACCATTGAATTATGCTGATAATTTTGAAAAACGTTGGTGAAATTGTCCTTTAAATGTGGATTTTCATATTTCATGGTTTTCCTTATTGATATTGAGTTTGTCCTACACTGCTAATAAGTGATGTCTTGGTGAGCGACACCATCTTCAATCTAATCTAAACTAAATACCTAATATTTATCATTTAGAGATTATTTAAATGATTTCTAGACGTTAATAAGCAAACGTTTAAATAATGAAATAATTACTCTATATGCACTATATGTCCAAATATTTGTGGACACCCCTTCTAATGAATGCATTCAGCTACTTTAAGTTGCACCTATTGCTGACACAGATGTGCAAATGTGCACATACACACACACACACACAGCTAGTCTAGTCCTTGTAGAGAAGTACTGCCAATAGAATAGGACCTTCTGCAGCATAAACATGATGAACGTATTGGCACCATGCTGCCTAATGCCAGCATTGAGCTGTGGAGCAGTGGAACTGTGTTCTCTGGAATGATGGATGGTGCTGCTCCATCCAATACTTTTAATGGGATGAGTTGAGGTGATGTATGATGTACTGACCTGAATGCAGTCAAAATCCTCACAGCAGTGCTCCTCCAAAATCTAGCAGAAAGCCTTCTTCCCTGGACAGTAGAGACAGCAACTCTCACTCAAAAGCAGGATTAACTCTTTTTAATAGCCTTGATTTTAGAAGAAACGATGAATGAACAGGTGTCCCAATACTTTTGTCCATATAGTGTATGTTTAATAATCTCATAATATCCTCTTCTATTTGTCTTATACTTTAAATATTAGACATATCAACTAGATTATTAAGATTCACCAAGGTATCATTTTGCCTGTGCAGTGTTTGTTAGTGTGCCTGGAGGAGATGAATGTATGGCCCGATGACCCCGACGGCTAATCATAGCAAGACCCTTAATCAGTTACATGACAAATTACTTGCCATGTCTTCTCAATCATTTGTCTTGGAACCTTCCATGTGGGTCAGCGCTGATGACTTACTCTTTAATGGGCCCCAACAGGATGGCATTGTTAGGAGTAATTGAGGAGAAAATGAGGTTTGACTCAGGTGGTCCTGGAGGGAATGGGTCAGTATTATACCTCGCCGGTCTTTAGCAGGTAATGGGTTCAAATCTTTTGGTTACAAACACATTCGCTTTACTCACCTCATTTTACAGATATTTGTTCACACACTTATGTTTCTTGACACGTCGCACTTTTGTTCACACCGAGGCCTCAACCTTCAGGCTAATCACGACGGACTGACGGGTAGTTATTGAGGGGTAGTTATTTTGAAGGCACTTTTTCTTGGTCCAAAATCTGAAAGTAGGACTTTAAGGAACACACTGCCTTGCAAAAGTATTAGACCCTCTTAAAAGTTATCCGATTGGTCTGGATTAGGAATGACACTTTGTGGAAGTCCCGCCTTCTCACCACCACTATTGGTCTACATGTACCTTCATCTACATCGACCCTTGTCCAAACTGCCTAAGCCTGGTTTTCTCACCACCACTATTGATCTACATCAACCATTTATCAAATTGCTTAAGCCCCGCCTTCTCACCACCACTATTGGTCGACATGCATCTGCATCTACATCAACCGTTTATCAAACTGTTTAAGCCCCGCCTTCTCACCACCTTTATTGGTCTACATGTACCTTCATCTACATCGACCCTTGTCCAAACTGCCTAAGCCCCGCCTTCTCACCACCACTATTGGTCTACATGTACCTGCATCTACATTAACCATTTATCAAACAGCTTAAGCCCCGCCTTCTCACCACCACTATTGGTCTACATGTACCTTTATCTACATCGACCCTTGTCCAAACTGCCTAAGCCCCGCCTTCTCACCACCACTATTGGTCTACATGTACCGGCATCTACATCAACCATTTATCAAACAGCTTAAGCCCCGCCTTCTCACCACCACTATTGGTCTACATGTATCTGCATCTACATCAACCATTTATCAAACTGCTTAAGCCCTGCCTTCTCACCACCAATATTGGTCTACATGTACCTGCATCTACATTAACCATTTATCAAACAGCTTAAGCCCCGCCTTCTCACCACCAATATTGCTCTACATGTACCTGCATCTACATCGACCCTTGTCCAAACTGCCTAACCGCACCTTCTCACCACCACTATTGGTCTACATGTATCTGCATCTACATCAACCATTTATCAAACAGCTTAAGCCCCGCCTTCTCACCACCACTATTAGTCTATACATACCCAGCATTTACATGCAGTCATTGGTCAAGCTGTTTCCCACCACAGCGGAATGTAAATAAACTGTCAGTTTGAGTTTATCTGACTTTTTAGTTTTATGTATTTGTTAGTTTTTTATTTTACATTGGCATAATAATAATAACATAATGTAAAAGGTGGTAAAAGTAAAACAATACTTTTTTATTATTTTACTTACTACAATGAAGTATGATGATTTGGCAAGATGTGTTATTAAGGCTATTGATTAGTTTTGGTAAATGAGTAAATATTTATGTATTGGTGTTCATTAGCTAAAATAGCTGCAGGATTTGAGAGGTATTTAACCTCTCCTACCTCACACACACTGCCACGATCGGTCCTACAACTAAGACCTACTTGAAGCCCCCCAACCGCAACATCCTAACCGCAACAGACGCCACAGTGTCTTCTATTTTAAAAGCGAAAAAAATATTGTCTCTTTAATGTAAGAAGAGTAGGTTTTTAATAAAACACTGTCGTTTGTAATCCAGACAAATCTGATGAATTTTAAGGGGGTTGATTTCTTCTGCAAGGCACTCAGTAGGTCTCAGAATGCTAACAGAGCTAATAAGTCAAAGCCCGTAGCTCCCAATTAGCATGCTGGAACAGCATGATCCTAATTAAGGTCTTCCAGCTTTGAGTTCCTATTAGTCCTATTAGTGTTAGGCATGGAAGGCTGAAGCTGGTTTTGCTGAAGCTAATTATGTTTGTCAAGTGTTTCAGTCCCTGAATGTGGGAGGATGCACAGAAATAAAGGCTCGCCATGTGTTTTTGTCGTTGTTTCACACAAGTGTCATGGAAAACCACAGTGCATCTCTATGGTGGTTTACTACGTCCTGACTGTTATTTGCTACTGCTTGTTATTCACCTGCTAATAAACGGAATAGAGGAAAGTGTTGTCTAAAGCTGTGAAAGTAAACTGAAGAAGATTTAAACAATTTAAATACGCGAAAATCTATTCAAGAAACACCACAGCGACTTTATTTTGGTTTTTATTTATTTAAAAAAAGAAACTGCAGTTGGAATTGGTTGACATTTGTAAATGTAAGGATACACTGCCCTCCTCTGGTGAGCCACAGCAGTGCACCGAGAAGTGGGGCATGTCCAGATACAGTACACCGAAGTCTCCATGGATTTGTGGGAAATATGTAACAGCAAGTCAGACTATTTTTCTTACAAAGTTGATTTTTTTTTTATATTGTCCATATTGCAACTTGGCTGATCCGAACAATTTAAACAGCTAGCGTGTAAAACTCTGTGGCAGGAGGGAAAAAAAAGCTCAAGAAAACGATGAGAAAAAGAACATGTTCAGGAGAATCAGTTCAAAAAAGAAAAAGCAACAGCACGTACCCCTTATAGAAGTCCTGCCAATCAGAAAATGAGTCTCCTCTCATTAAGGCTCATCCACATCCTGAACATTCAGACGAGTATTTTACCAGCTGGCTGTCAGCTCATATCCCAGTAATAAATTATTAAACTGCATTCCTGTTTTTCCACACTTGTACATAAACACACCGAAAGCAAGTCAGAACGGAAACATCACCATTAATAACAAAGACACGTCTACACTGAGAAGCAGAGTAAACATTTAAAGTCCTTCTGTATTTTTTACGCCGACACGCAAAAAAAAGTTGTATTTTCGACATTTTTCACTTTTTGATGTAATTTAAATCGTTGTGTGAGAATTTCACGATGAAGGGATCAAAAGAAATGCTCCAAAATGACTTGGAATAAAATATGTTTACATTTGCCTTTCATTGATAAGAAGGTTTTTAATCCTCCTGTAAAGGTTTTGGAAACTGAAGTGTTTTGCATGGCAGCAACGGTATTTAGTAGTACAACAGTCCGGAAACTCGCACTGAAATACTCTAACACACACCCATGCAGAGTAAAATCAGCTCCACAGTTTAGGTGTTTACCTAAAGAGAGCTGAAAGTCTAATGTATTTGGGCCCAGTATTGAGCCTTGAGGCACTCCACAGATGCATCTTCTAAAAAGTCCAATTTCACAGACCAACGTTTACTGCTTAAAGGGAAAGGGCACTGAAATTGAAGGAGTTTTATGAGTTCAATATTTTGGCTCAGATGAAAAATGAATGTGTTCGAGCGGTTTGAGGTCTGAGTGTTTTCTGCTTCTCACCCTTACTGTCCTCCCAAACACATTCAAAGATGTAGAGGTCTGGACTCTGGGCCGAACAGTCCTTTGTTTTGAGAGCAGCAGTTGGATTTGTCTGCTTGTTTTTCTTGTTTTCAGCAAGATTATTGTATTGATCAGCTCCAATTCCTTTCAGACCAACAGTGTTGAGTCGTCTTTAGGTGCTGTTCACCTAACAAGAGCTCAAAGTCTAATGCTTTTGGGAAAATGATTTTGGGCCCAGTATTGAGCCTTGAGGCACTCCACAGATACATCTTCTAAAAAATCCAATTTCACAGACCAGCGTTTACTGCTTAAAGGGAAAAGAGTTAATTTTCTGTCTCTGATGAAAAAGGAATAAATAATGAGTAATCCGACCAGTGTGAGCTAGAACACTTTTAAAAATAAAGAGGCCAAAAAAAAAGTGGTTCTTCTATAACCACTTTTTTTTGGATGGTAATTTGGAGAACCGTTGTATTTGTAAATGGGCTTGTAAATGAAATGCGAGTATGAAGAACCTTTATAAGCATTAAGGAACCTCCATCTAACCAAATTATAGGACAATCTTATAATGATGTTAACATTATGTGAAGTTTCATTAAACCTTAAAGTTTGACTGGTTTAAAGTTAAGGTTCTGAAGGTTCCTAACACTCACAGATCTCTAATGAACATGCCTCTTTAGGGAACTAAACGGGGTTCTTCTATGGGACAGCCTGGTAAAATCAGTTAGGATTCCATTTCAATGCTACAGCAAATTAATCAGGGCAGTTTTTGATGATATTTAGGCATTTTGAGTTCTTGGGTTTTATTACACCGGGTTTTATGCACGTTTTTAAAAATGCCAATACTGGATGATCATAACTATACACCTACTGAGGAGCATTCAGTAAACCCAAAATAACACCAGGAAACATTTCAAGCCACAATAAAAATCTATGCAGTCTTTAAATCTTACAGTCATTCATGACATTTGTACTGGACTGAAATATTTTTAACTGTGTTTCAGATATTTCTAGCATAACTGTGGTGGTGAAAATGAGGCCAGAAGTGGTTTGACACCGTCACTGTAAATACAGGTCTTTTCCAGTTGTGGAGGCAGAAATGATGGTGATTATTTTTCTATTAAAATAGAGAAGAGAGAGTATACAGCCTTCACCTGCTTTACAATGTATTCAGACTGGATATAATAAAGGTTAACAAATGTTTGACGGAGTGATGTCAAGGGGTCCAAGCATCATATTGCTAGTTTTCTAACATACTATAGTATAGTATCATATAGTAGCAACCACCATTAAACAGAGATTACACTACGTTATGTGCAAGTTCTTCACTCCTCAGAACCAGAAAAAAGCAGGAAACATTTAAACCTCAACCACAAAATCTGATTTAGGATGTTTGAGAGTTCAGAGCTCCACTTTTACCTTCATCACAGCTTCCATTCATTCAGCAGGACATCTTTCCCCACCTGTTGTCCAGGATATAAAGCATACCACATCACCTGTTAAACATGGTGGACGGAGTGTTCTGAAACCTACAGGGAGATTTCCTCACCCCCTAAAGATCAGTTTTACCCCGTGTTCACACTAGCAGGCAACATGTTGCTTACGGCACCCCAATTCTGTGTTTTTTAGGTGTTTACAAGGACCAGCTTTCCAATATTAAAAATATTTAATAGCCCAAACAGAAACTATATATATATATATATATATATATATATATATATATATATATATATATATATATATTTATTTTTTTAATTATTATTAAATATGTGTATTTTCCCTGCATGTGTGCACAGATGCATTATTTAAAATGGGAAAAGAAGAAGACGTGGTTGTGAGCCTGTCTTCCATGTTGAGCGCCACACTGTAGAGAAAAGAGGAACGAAATGCTGGTAGGAATAAAATGTTCAGAGAGACGGAGAAGATGGGGATGTCGGACCACACGTCTGAGAATTTTCTGTTTCTGACCATTAATGTCCTCCTAAACACATTCAATGATGTAGAGGTCTGGACTCTGGGCCGAACAGTCCCTTGTTCTGAGAGCAGCAGTTGGAGCTGATCAGTTAGATCATCGTCTTGATCAGCTCCACATCCTTTCAGACTTTCCGACAGTGTTGAGTCGTCTTTAGGTGCTGTTCACCTGATTGGTGATGGTTGGGGGTCCCATTTCTGGGGGTCCCTGTATGCTTTGATTGTTTTTTAATGATTCCAGATTTGGAAATCATGCAGGTGGATTATCTGGGTTTTGACTGGAACCTGGGTTTACCCTGTTCCCAACACACCTGATCCAGCAGATCAGCTCATTAAGAAGTTCATCCTGAGTTGAAGGTGCTATGTTAGAGCATGCCACCACTAAAATGTGCAGGACGGGTAGGGGGTGAGGGGTGGGGGGTTCTCCAGGACCAGGGTCGGGAACCACTGCTGTAGATAGGAAAGACAATTTGTTCAGCAACTTGGAAAGTGCCGTCCAGATAAATATACGCTCAGCTGAGGAAACTCAGCTAATCAAATTCAGCATCTATCAGCCGCTGCTGTCAGAATAAACCCCTATATCACTGAAATGGAAACCTAGAGTCTCAACTTCGAGGTAATTTGACTCATCATAAAATCATCATTTTATTCCAAGTACTTTTGGATCATTTTTCGAGATTAAGAAAAACTCCAGCTTGATGATTATTGCATTCTTCCCCTAAACCCTGTGAACACACGTCATAAAGAACAGAAAAAACCAACAACATAGAAACAGAACAACCAGCCAATACATTACAACCCTTTCCAACATTATTCATACAGAACGAGTCTATATAGATCTATACTAAGTTCAACCACTGCGACACTTACAGGACCATATAATGCTGCTGGACGCCTACAGGCATACACCAAAGCTTCTGCACCCCTGGTCAAATGGCCTGGCTGGACATTTTTGGTTAGTAGAGCGTTGCGTAAGCGCTCTGAATGGTACGATTTATGGTTGTTAAAACATTAAAATTGTCAATTTTTCTGAACGTTCCTCAAATGATTTTATTAAACGTTATTATTTTTTTTGCTAAGGATATTTCGAAAAGTGATGCAAGTTCAGAGTAAATTCAGAAGATTTTCAGTTCTATGTTTAAATAAATGCTCCGGTTATGAAATTTGGAAAACTTTAATTTACACACATTTATTAAATAAAAATGTACAATTTTTAAAAAATATTTTTAAATGTAATTTAGCACTCCTTTATCAATTTATCAGTAATATCAATGTTTTTATTTGTAATGTATTTATTGTATTTTTAGTTCAGATTTTTCCATAATTAATTCCATAATAGTTTGTTTCTGTCTATGTCCTCTTCTAGCTGGGTAGTTGATGCTGTAATTGTAAACAAGTCACACCCTCTAGACCAGGGCTGGGCAAATTCCGGTCCTAGAGGGTCAGATTCCTGCACAGGGAGGGTCACTCACCTAATTCAGCTCACCTGTGAATGACAAGGTCTGTTAGAGCAGGGAAACTGCGCTGGACTCTGGCCCCCGTTGCCCTGCCCTGCTCTACAGAGACACACTTTAATGCTCAAGTACTGTTTATTTACTGGATTTAAGGGGGAACTAATACTGGAATCTGACCCTCTGGGACCGGAATTGGTTGGTGTGGTGCAACAGACAACTCCACTACCTGCCACTGAGCTACCACCCCATGTAGGAGACTGGGGTTCGATTCCCGGTCTGGGTGACTATGCTGCGCTACACCAATAAGAGTCCTTGGGCAAGACTAACACTACACTGGCCCTCCTCTGTAATACAAGTAACCTTGTAAGTCGCTCTGGATAAGAGCGTCAGCTAAATGCCATAAATGTAATGTAAATGTAATACAGTATAAAATGTGAGGGTCCTCCAATCCCCACCTGCTTTCTGTCCCACCCTCTCGGTTACGCACATGGAGATTTTAGTGTGGCAGGCCTTTTCTCACACCTACTCTGACATAATTCCTAACCCCTTTAGCTTTATTTATTATTATATATATATAGATAGATAGATAGATAATATATATTATTTTATGTAGTTTTTATTTAATGTATTTATATGTATGTTGTCTTATTTGTACAGTGTCCTTGGGTAAACAACAACAACAACAATAATAAATGATGCTACTACAAATACTAATAAATAACAACAATAATATTTATATTAAAATAAAAACAATTGTAATTATATTTATTATGTACAATTACAATTGTAATTATCTAATAAATTATGATTCTTATAAATAACAACAATAATAATTATTAGTATTATTATTTGCACCATAATTTATTTATGTATTTATTCTTATTTGTATTATTATTTATTAGTTGTAGTATATGTAATAATAATAATAATTATTATTATATAATTCAGTAAACAGAAATTGTATCTAAAATGTGCAGAACATTTTTAAGTTTGTTTGTTGTTGTTATTTGTTTGTTCACTTGTTTACAGAAACATTAAAGAAAACAGGGGTGCAGAAACTTCTGCATATGCCTGTTCATAAGCCTATCAGGACTATCGACAGATATTAATAAAGGCTTATTTAAACAAGCGTCAGTAGCCAGGGCTGTTCTGTTGACTCTGACAGTGATATGATGTCTGACGCTTGTTGGAATAAGCCTTAATGAATCTTTATGTAGGTTTATGTCAGCTGTCATGTGGCTTTACGAACACTGCGGCAGTAAAGTGACAGCGTGTTCCTCCATTCCGCATCCGTATACCGGCACACGTGTCAGGAACACAGAACAGCCTCCTCAGTACAGGAGGACTCTTTGGTGAAACTCTGTTAGAAACTTTACAAACGGCTTCTCAACCTGCATCAGGCCACCCTCAGAGCAGAAACCACCGCATCTACATTCAAGTATTAGAACAATAATAATAATAATAATAATAATAAACATAAGGACATTCAAAAGGGACAAAAACAGAAGGTGAGATGTGATGTGAGGTGGCCTCCTGCCACACGGGGGCGCCACCTGAACAGCAACGCTCCAGTTGTACAGCGATGCTCCACATCATGGCTGTCTCTCGTCTTCACTGAGTTTTGACTTTTCCTCTCTCGGGTTTTCATATCCGTCTCGTCCCGTTCCAGTTGAGTCCTGCACAGCTTTATTTTTTATGTAGTCTCCTGCCCTTCTTCAGCACCAGCTTGTTCTTGACGTAGCCGCGCTTTCTTTTAGCACCCTGTGCAGCAGAACACATGAAGAACAGCGCTTCTTATTCAGGTTCAGGCCGACTGCTTGTACACAGGTGTTTATTTTTTGGTTTTGGAGGTGGGTGTCAACAGTGTGGGAGATGAACACATTACCGCACTTCTTCAGCGGTTAAGTAAAGTTGCAGTACCTTTTTGGACGTGTATTTCTGTTTGGGGATGATGTTGGTGACCCGCAGCTTGTGGCCCAGTGGTTCTCGGTTCTCCAGTTTTTTCACTTTGTAAATTCGGACCAGCCAGTGCTCGGAGGTGAAGGCCTCCTCCAGGTGCTGGAACTTAATGTCTTTGTTCCCAATCTCAGCGTTTCTGGTGCGGTCGAACCCTGGCGGAGTCCGGAAGTCCAGCTGGAGAGAGAGACACAAACGAAGGGAAGATAAATGCTTTAATACTCATTTTACCCAAACTCTGATAAATAAACAACTAAACTTCTAATTAATTATTGTTCATTAATGATGACAAATGACAGAACAAGAATAAAAATATTGTATACAATTATTTTAATAAAATGATTTTGTGTTAAAAAAAGCATTAGTTAATTATTGAGTAAATAAATAAATGGATGAATAAATTAAACTTTTCTTTAGTTAATGATTGTCTAAATAAATAAACATACATAAATAAATCATTAATAATTAATAAATAGATGGGTGAATGAATGAATGAATGAAACTTCTCATTGGTTAATTATTGTGTACATAAATAAACACATAAATAAACGCATAAATAATTAATTAATAAATAGATGGGTGAATGAATGAATGAAACTTCTCATTGGTTAATTATTGTGTAAATAAATAAACGCATAAATAATTAAATAAACAAATTAATAAATAAATACACTTCTGAATGAATTAAACTTCTCATGGTTTATTATTGTGTAAAAAAAACAAACACACACATAAATAAATAATTAATAAATAGATGGGCGAATGAATGAATGAATGATTGAATAAATAAAACTTCTCATTGTTTAATCATTGTGTAAATAAATAAATGAAACTTATCATTGGTTAATTATGAAACAACACTACTCATAAAAATAATAATAAATACAAATTCCAGTGTGTTAATTATTCTGTAAATTAATAAATAAATACATAAATGGGTGAATGAATGAATGAAACTTCTCATTGGTTAATTATTGTGTAAATAATATTGCTGATGTTCATTATTTCCAATTACTTCCTAGATGTAGCTCAACATTATTAACACAAAAATGATTCAATGTGAATTTTTAATTATGAAACTTTGTCATCACAGATATACAGCACAAATAAGTGATCTCTCTGTATATCCCAGCTTTGAAAGCTGGGGTCAGAGCACAGGGACAGCCATGCTACAGCTCCCTAGAAGCAGAGAGGGTAAAGGGTCTTGTTTAAGACCACAACAGTGGCAGTTTAGCAGACACAGGCATAATACTCACAACACTCTAGCAACACTTTGAGCCCGTTTATCCCTGCTCACTTCATGGGACTAGTATCTGGACTGTATCCTGAGTAGATTTTAGCCACATGCGTTTACACTTGGTGGTCAAAAGCATCTCTGGTTAGTCAGACTAAATCCGATCACTGTGAGGGTTTTGGTTGTGGAACGTGTCTTAGAGAGATGGGTGTGTTTACACTGCTATAAGACGCCAAAGTGCCTCTCAGACCACATCCTGAAGTGGTTCGAGTGATCAGGTTTGAATGTAGGTGAAATACAAACAGATACAAATGAGTCTTGGGTGTGTTTACACTTGCGTTTTTATGTGGTTTGGTCTGATCCAGATACAATCCTGATATGAAGTGACCAGGCACAAATATTCCAGATTTATTTAAACGTATTTCTTTTCGCACAGCCCCCCTCAGTTCAGGGCACCACAATGTTTGGAACATTTGGCTTCCAAAGTCTGGAATACCCACAATCCAAACCACAACTGTGAAACATGGTGGCGGGAGTGTCAAAGCTTGGGCATGTACAGCTGCCACAGGTCCTGATGCTTATCTTCAGTGATGATGGATCAAAGCACAGTGAATTCTGAGGCGGATAGGAACATCTGATCTGCTCAAGTTCCAGTAGATGCCTCCAATGATCCCAAACCTACTGCCAAGGTAAAACAGCTGTTTTTCAAAGTAAAAATGGAGAATTCTTTCCAGTCACCTGATTCAAATCCAGCTGAGCATGTGTTCCATATCCTGTAGGAAAAAAAATGTAAGGGAACAAGGTCCCGAGACAAGCAAGAGCTGAAGAAGGCAGCATTAGAGGCTTTACAAAGCATCACCAGAGAAGATACTGCACAGATTCCAGCACTGAATGCAAGATATCTGCAATTAGCACATTATGGGGCCCTGAAATGAGGGGAGCTGTGTAATTTCAACACGGGGAAGCAATTAAAAAAGTATGCAGGTGGCCTGGAATGTGTACCTTCATCACGTCTGATTGGTTAGGTGTGAAATTGTGAACTGTGGAGTAGAAGGAGGGGCATTTTATGGAAAAATGTGTATTTGTCCCAACCATTCTAGAGGGCACTGTGTACTATGTATATATGTATGGGTATGTATGTGTTACGAAGACCCACAGTATAGCCAGTGCACCGTTTGTTTAAGAAAGACTTGTCAAATTCCCATTATTGTCTATTTATTATTATAAAGAGAGCCTTACAACTTCTCATTGTTTAATCATTGTGTAAATAAATAAATGAAACTTATCATTGGTTAATTATGAAACAACACTACTCATAAAAATAATAATAAATACAAATTCCAATGTGTTAATTATTCTGTAAATTAATAAATAAATACATAAATGGGTGAATGAATGAATGAAACTTCTCATTGGTTAATTATTGTGTAAATAATATTGCTGATGTTCATTATTTCCCATTACTCCCTAGATGTAGCTCAACATTATTAACTAAATCCGATCACTGTGAGGGTTTTGGTTGTGGAACGTGTCTTAGAGAGATGGGTGTGTTTACACTGCTATAAGACGCCAAAGTGCCTCTCAGACCACATCCTGAAGTGGTTCGAGTGATCAGGTTTGAATGTAGGTGAAATACAAACAGATACAAATGAGTCTTGGGTGTGTTTACACTTGCGTTTTTATGTGGTTTGGTCTGATCCAGATACAATCCTGATATGAAGTGACCAGGCACAAATATTCCAGATTTATTTAAACGTATTTCTTTTCGCACAGCCCTTTTCAGGGCACCACAATTCCCATTATTGTCTATTTATTATTATAAAGAGAGCCTTACAACGAAGCGTAGTAACTAATTGCAGACAGAAATAACACCGCTGCAGCTCTGTAGTCTTCCTCACACCTCTCCCTCTCTGAAAGCAAAGCTTTGTTTTGAGAATTTCATCATTTTCTGAAGTTTTAGATTTGTAAATTATTCATAAAAATAGTACACACACCTGCATTTCTCCAAAGCGAAAGTATGACATTTTATACATCAGGCAGTTCAGCAGAGTTGGTGAGCCAGCCTTGTCGACTCTGAACTCTCCTTGAGGGGTGAAGTAGTCACTCTCCTGAATGAAGAAAAAAGGAGATGTCAATGCAGGGAATTTCTTATTAAAATATACAATTCAACACCTTCATAATTCATTCAGTTCATCTTTATTTGTACATCTCTTTCTACAACAGCCACTCTCTAAACTATCCCTCCAGAATGTCAGCAAAGCCTCCTTCTTAATGGTGGATATAGACCATGGTGGAACACATACTGGATGGCATATAGAAAGCATAGGAAAGGAATTTTAAATAATTTATGCGACATGAATTAAAAAACACTCCCAAAACAGCTCTCAACTCCAGTCCTCAAAGTCCCATCAAAACAACAGATGACTGAGCTGGTGAGGTTAATATATCTGTCTTTAATATGCAGCTTTTCCTGATGAAGATGCAGAACGACAAAAAGAGATATATGTTCAGAGCAATTAAAAACAGAGCTCCCTGGAGCTTTAGAAAGCCTTAAGCTTTTATCGGAGCGCTTAAATAAAGAGAGGCCTGATTTATTTTAATGAGCAGGAACAGACTAATTAAAACCTGACTGGAACTCATAAAACAGGCCTGTTAACTCAGTAAGCATCAGGGACTGTGGCAGGAATAAAACTACACATTACTTTTACGAAAACTCATACAGCACACTCTCGCTCATCATGTTTTAATGATTTTTTAACGATCCTTCAACTTTGAGGAAATTTACAGAAGTTAAGTGCAGCAGAGGAATATTACTCTGAAAACTGGCAAATTTAACTGCAATATCTGCTTTTAGCAAATGAGCTCCTTGCAGCTCTGCACTCAGCCCCACTCTTGAGTGCAAAAGACCACTAGTGCTGAAAGCTATAGCTGCTGCAGTGTCTCTGCAGGGGCTTTAGCCTTGCAGACCCCTGTGATTTTGGGGTGTTTAGAACTAGGTACAGTGCCCCATGGAGTCTCCAAATGTGTCTGTTAGGCTAAACTGTAGTATATATATATATATATATATATATATATATATATATATATATATATATATATATACAACAAAAGTATTAGGACAGTTGCTCATTCAATATTTCTTCTGAAATCAAGTTTATCATGTTTCTGTTGGAGTAACTGTCTCTACAATCCAGGGTAGAAGGCTTCCTACTAGATTTTGGAGCATTGCTGATGGATGCGCACCACCCCACCTCATCCCCAACTCATGCAAAAAGTACTGAATGTAGCACCACCATCATTCCAAAGAACGCAATACCACTGCTCCACAACTCAGTGCTGGGGGGCTTTATACCCCTCCAGCCCAATAGGCTTATGTGTATCTGTTCCAGAGAGTCCTACTTCTCTACAATAACCATATAAGCTGTAAGTTAAATCAGTTTTTAAAAAAAAAGTGTCCCAATACTTTTGTCAATATAGTGTATGTACATAGTATAAATAGGTAGAACTGAACATACCCGTATGTCTTTAGGGTGTTCTCCCTCTGCTATCCTCACCATCCACAGGAACTTATTGATATCATCACCCGAGTAGCCAATTACTCCTCCGAAGATGATCAGGACGTAGTCTACATCTAGCATCCTCATGATTTCATATGCTGCGCTCTCATTGGATGACATCGCCTTCCCTACCTGAGAAAGAGAGGGGTGTTAGAGAAATGAAAGGAGAGGTAAATAGGTGGTGGGTTGGTGGTGAGGTTCCTCTACTAATAAGAAATTATTGATGGATCTGCTTAAAGGGCTTACAGGCTGATTTCTGCAAGAATAGAATTATCTGAGTATGGAGACCAAGAATGACTGTTAATGACATTCTGATAACTCCACTGACTGTGTGATTTCGTTAAGGTCTATTTTTAACAATTGTGCATGTTCTTCCACAGCCGTTTTTTTTTGTTTTTTTTGATGAATTTGTAAGGAAATCATCTGATTTCTTCCTTTTGTCCAAAAGGTGTTACATTTTCCAGCCACTGTAGCTGGATTTTACAGAGAAGATCAGCAGCCAAATCTGCGTTCTACTAACCAACAAAATACCTGACCAAAATCTCAGAAAAATGTCTACAAAATGTTAATTTTCCAAGAAAAACCTTCAATGTCAATGGAGTCAATGGAAAAAGATTTCATTCTGTATTTCTATTGGTCATTTTAATGTTTGTAACAAATAAATAAATCATGTATAAAAATGTATTAAAATAAATATTCTTCTTATTTTTTCCCTGCATTTCTGTCCACATGGAAACATGTTGGAAACAGCTACTTATTTGAGAGTGCCAGGCTGACCAGAGCGATATGACTGTTGTTCCAGGTGTTGTTGTCCACTAGTGTCGTCCTGTTGGCCATTCCAGCAATCTGGTACCCATAATCCCACCAGGACATCACCCGGGCGTGCTCGTTTGTGTTCTGACGCAGCCAGTAATAAGCCTCTCGGAAATCATCCAGAATGTTGCGAGACCTGAAGGTAAATCAGAGCCAATCATGGCAAACCAATAAGAACGTTTATATATATATATGTATATATATATACACCAAGGTTTGTGGACACCTGGTCTACCAGTGTTCCCTTTGCTGTAGTAACAGCCTTCACTCTTCTGCAAATGCCTCACACTAGATTTTGCAACACTGCTGTGTGGATCTGATGGCATTCAGCCATGAGAGCATTAGTGAGATCAGGTACTGATAATGGATGATTAGTTATAGATTAAAAATGTCACTCAAACATATCCCAGAGCTACTGGCTGGAGCTCCAGAACTGTAGGGAAGTGACTGTTCCTCCACAGCCCAGTGCTCTGCCCATTTACTCTGTAATGCTCTGTTACATTGGTGATTGCTTTTCTATGGAATTATACAACCTATGCATGCACATATAAATAGTGCACTGGAAAGGGGGTTCTGGATATTTTTGTACATATAGTGTGTGTGTTTGCAGCAAGGACAATGCTGGGGCTAGTGTTTGTGTGTGCGTTTTTACCCATCATGGTTGTATGAGGCCAAGACGACGCTGGGGCTGGAGTAGGCGTTGCTGGTGACCCAGGTGCAGTGCACAGCGAACATCAGCAGCAGCATTAGCATCAGCATGGTGACGATACTTTTAATGTTGGGGCCCAGACCCTCCTCCATCTTCTCCTGATCTGAGATGTGCTTGCGCATCTTACCAGCCTGCAGCACACATCCACTTCACATGAGCAACAACAATTTCTGACAATTTCTGAAATCCTGTTTGGAAACTGGGATATATCCTTGAATTCTGAAAATAGTGGGAATTGTGAAACTGGGAAATTGGAATCTGGAAATCTTATTTGGAAACTGGGATAACATCCTTGAAATTTAAGATTTCCTCAAAATCTAGGATAATTTTCTTGCAATATGGAAATCTTGTTTGGAAACTGGGATAATCTTCTTGGAATTTATAAATAATATTTTAAATTTGTGATAATAGCCTTGGAATTTAAGATTATTTCCTCAAAATCTGGGATAATTCTTTTGCAATGTGGAAATCTTGTTTGGAAACCGGGCTAATACCCATGAGATTTAAGATTTCCTCAAAATCTAGGATAATTTTCTTGGAATCTGGAAAACATATTTGGAAACTGGGATAATATCTTTGGAATTTTAGATTTTCTCAAAATCTGGGATCATTTTCTTGGTATCTAGAAATCTCATTTGGGAACTGGGATAATCTTGAAATTTAAGATTTCCCTTAAAATCTGGGATCATTTTCTTGGAATTTGGAAATCCTATTTTAAATTTGGGATAATATCCTTGGAATTTAAGATTATTTCCTCACAATCTGGGATAATTTTTTTGCAATGTGGAAATCTTGTTTGGAAACCAGGCTAATACCCATGAGATTTAAGATTGCCTCAAAATCTAGGATAATTTTCTTGCATTATGGAAATCTTGTTTGGAAACTGGGATAGTCTCCTTAAGATTTAAGATTTCCTTGAAATCTGGGATCATGTTCTTGGAATCTGGAAATCTTGTTTGGAAACTGGGACAGATTACCTTCAATTTTGGAATAATGTTTTTGGAATATGTTGTAATCTTTAAGGATCTTCGTACTAAATGGATTTCTCTCTGTACTTCAATCCTTGTTTGTAGAGAACAGTGAGTCACACTGTATCAGAAACCACATTAGCAAGTCTATTAGATATTCTGAACACCTCCACATGGTCTGAGGAGAGTTTGCTGATTTTTCGCCACAACTACTGCTTTAAGTAGCTCACACTACTGGAGTCTACTGGGAGTGCTCCACTACTACAGCTGCTGACTCAAGACAGCTCGGACTTTGAGATGTGACCTGCCTACAGCACTGGGCGATGCACACAGACTTCAAATAGAGGTAAAATTCAGCTCAGCTAATTTTTCCTAGAACAAACACTGGGCACTTACAGTCAGCAGAGGGAGTGCAACTCCACTCCAACTCCACGCCACCACAAAGTTCAAACAGCTAAAATCAGTGGATCTAACAGGTCTGATTATTATCCTGGAGCTAATACGACTTTTAACATGCTGTTTCTCATTGATATTTAATAAACATGAAACAGTTCATTTGCTGTATTTGAAGTTAGAAGACCACCCCAGCTTTAAAAATCATGACAGATAACAGAGGTTTACTGAAGCAAATCCAATGCAGTCATTCAAAAACTTTGCCATCAGGAGTATGAATGAGTAAACCAGCAGCAGCATTAGCATCAGCATGGTGAGGATACTTTTAATGTTGGGCCCAGACCCTCCTCCATCTGTTCTGAGATGTGCTTGCACACCTTACCAGCCTGCAGAACACATCCACTTCACATTACAATTCAATTCAATTAATAATATATGTATATAGTGGCTTTCGCAACAAATGCACTTTACAGAGATCCAGGTCCAGGCATCTTATGAGCAAACACCACAATGGAGGTGGTAGCGACAGTGGCAAGGAAAAACCCCCTCATGCTAAGAGGAAGAAATCTTGGGAGAAATCAAGACATCACAACAACGTAACCCCAAATTATAAAACAATCATAATCTTCTTGGAATTAGGGGACTTTCAAGGATATATCCTAAAAATTGTGTCTGGAAATTGTGAAACTAGGAAATTGGAATCTGGAAATCTTATTTGAAAATTGGGATAATATCCTCACAATTTAAGATTTCCCTTAAAATCTGGGATCATTTTCTTGGAATCTGGGAATCTTATTTGAAAACTTGGTGTAATATCATTGAGACTTAAGATTTCCCTTAAAATCTGGGATCATTTTCTTGGAATCTGGAAATCTTATTTGAAAACTGGGATAATATCCTCAGAATTCCCTGGGCCTGGGAGTTCATTCCAAACCAGGGGTGGTCATAATACTCTGATATGACTGTATATATTATAGTATAGTATAGAATGTATAATACACTGATACTGAAAATTTGCCATGTGTAAACTTGCAGAATTTTATAGATGCTTTCCTTGTTGTGGAAACTGGATTAATAATAATATGGCAATTTAGTGGCAAAATTAGGCAGACTGATTTGGAATATTTGGTCATTCAAGGAATTTGTGATTTTCTTATCGAAAACAGTGTAAGAAGCTACATAAACATCTAGACTATGTATGTAAGCATTAGAACAATTATCTAAAAAAAAAGGGACTTTTACTAGAACAAATACCATCCACAAATAAGCTAAAGCATGTCATTATATAATTGTTATGTAGTAGTTGTAATAAAATAATAGTAATATAATATAATATAATAATAGTAATTATTTATAACTAATTATATCAAATAATTATATTATTTGAATAATATTAAGTATGTTAATTACTACAGGCAGACTGGGCTGCTGTTGTTTGACTTCTGTCTAATTTTCTAAGATTTCATGACATTTCAGTTTTTTTCAGATTAACCTGAAAATTTTGCCAAAAATTTAAAATCACCAAGCTTACAAGAAAAATTCAGACATTTTTTTTCCACAGGACCAGCCAGCATCATCTTAGAAACCAGAGCAATTTAATCAGCTCCTGCTTTTTCACCTTGTCATACAGGTTTCCAGAGTTTCTCCGGTCGTCCTCGTCGCTGCTGTACTCTGTCGGGGGGTTCTCGCGTTTCGTGTCATCGCTGAGGTAACGCTCGAAGATACTGGAGAAGGCGATGGCCGACAGCACACACACGACGGGCGTCAGGGTCAGCATGAGCCGCACCATCACACCCGCAAAATACACAGCACTGATCGCGTACAGAGCCACTGGGGGGCAGTACAGAGAACACATACACACACACACATTTCATTGTACCTGATTTCCACACATATACACACACTTGTGCAAAGCTCACTGATTACTGTGGTATATCTTTAGAGCAGTTAAATGCATGGTTTGGTATAATTTTCTGCTTTTGCAAAGACGTCATTTATAGGTTTTCACAGAATGTGATGCTCTTTACAGAGAATTCTCTGTACGATTGTCTGAATGCCATTGCCTTCATAGTTATCAGCCACTGCAAATTTTCCATTAAGACAAGCTTCTCATTAAGCACAATGACGTCTATTCAAATCACTTCAACTGTTCAATTCAGATGAACATCTGGACCCATTCACAGAACCCCCTGAACTGCATAAAACTCTGCATCATTATGTGTCCGGACCAAGCAGAAAGCCCTCACAGGCAGTTTCTGGACATAAAATAACGATTTTGTGGGCTGGCCACACTATACGGTTCAAAGCCTCTGGCTCTGTTCCAATCCAAAAGAAAAGGAGACTCATTGAAGCCTGATCCAGATTTTATATCAGTCACTGCTGAGAAAATGTAGCTGAATAGAAATTGAAATAGAGAGCTGAAAGGAATTATAAGCCTGATTATTTTAAAAGGTGGCCCTATTACACAATCCATCTTATCCTAATTCCAGATAGTCCATTAATAGGTGTAATGGTTGTGGATTAGAACAAGGCGTTGCTTTAGCCTAGTAAAACTACTATACATAACTACTAGATGTGATTCAGTATCTAATATGAATGATTCAGGATCCACTATGAATTATTCAATAACTAGTTATTTCTTGTCCAATGAGTTACTAAGTATGTACTACAAATGATTCAGTATCCAAAACTAATTATTCAGCAACTACTTTGGATTATTCAGTATCCATTATGAATTATTCATTAACTAATTTGAGTTATTAATTATACTATGAATTATTCAGTGTCTACTATGAATGATTGAGTAATTACTTTGAGTTACTTCTTGTCCAATGAGTTACTAAGTATGTACTACAAATGATTCAGTGTCCAATATGAATGATTCAGGATTCACTATGAATTATTGGGTACCTACTATGAATTATTCAGTAACTACTTTGGATTATTCAGTATCCATTATGAATTATTCATTAACTAATTTGAGTTATTAATTATACTATGAATTATTCAGTGTCTACTATGAATTATTCAGTAACTACTTTGAGTTATTTCTTGTCCAATGAGATACTATGTATGTACTACAAATGATTCAGTATCCAGTATGAATTATTCAGCAACTAATTTGAGTTATTCATTATACTATGAGTTACTCAGTGTCTACTATGAATTATTAAGTAATTACTTTTTTATTTTAAGTTATTTCTTGTCTTGAGTTGTCTTGAGTGTTGAGTTACTAAGCATGTACTACAAATGATTCAGTATCCAATATGAATTATTCAGGATCCACTAATAATTATTCAGTAATTAATTTGAGTTATGCATTATCCTATGATCCTATTATCTGCAATGATTTACTCAGTATCCACTATGTATTGTTCAATTTTCCACTGCATATTATTCAGTCATGAGATTGTGAGTTTACATACAGACTTGTAGCTGAAAGGGTTAATCATATCTGGTTATAACTTTTCTCCATTCACTCTTACCGAACACTCGCTCATCATTGATGTTCTTGATGCAGAACCAGAGCCCAGCAGGAAAAGTGCAGACCAGAATGTGCAGGTCGAAGAAGAAAGACACCCAGGTGGTGGGCTGGTGTTCTGAAACGGAGGCTATGATGGGGATATGGATCTTCGCATAGCTGAGAGAGAGAGAGAGAGAGAGAGAGAGAGGTTGGCTGACTCTGGACTTTAGACTCTAGTCTGAGGAACTCTGGAGTTGACTTGATTCCAACTACAACAGACTCTGTGCTTGACTTTACGGACGTTTCTCCAATTTACTGCTTAGAGTTATGAGCTCCATAGACAGAACCCCTCAGATGTGACAGACAGGCAATCTTTACATGACTCTATGGCTTGGGACTCGGGACTCAAGGCAGGGTCTATGGATAGAGCCACCCAGGAGTGCATGCTCTGAGAGTTTGTAGGTTTGGTCATGTGTCAAAGCTGTTTTCGAGCCTGGGATCAGCCCAGAGAACCATCTCTGGTCCTCCTGAAATTGGTGGTCTGGGGTTCTCTTCAAGTGGACTCTGGTATGGTCCACTGCAGGTGTGGAAGCTATCTGCTCCTGGTGCCTGAGTGTGGTTGCCTGATAGGGGGTTACCTTCTCCTACAAGAACGGCTATTTGTTTGCAGGTGTTCCTGCCCAGTGAAATGTCATGACAGCATTGTTCTTTACTGCTTGACTATTCGTATTTAAGGAAAATAATGAAAAGCAGATGAATCTAGGTACAACCATTGCAAACATCCCCTCCCCAAAACAAGCCCAGAGTTGGTCCTGAGTCCAATGGACTTACAAAAGTGCTTCACTATTTACCCAAGAAAAACCTCAGCTAGTTTGAATAGACTAATAGTTTAAAGATCCTCTAAGCTTTAGACTCTACTAAACACAAGTCAGTAAGGAGTCCACTCTGCTATTCGCCCAAGTATTCTCAGAAGAGGTGGATCTTCAGTCTGGGTTTGTAGACAGCAAGTGACTCTGCTGTTCGGACACCCAGGGGAAGTTCGTTCCACCACTTCGGTGCAGGACAGAAAAAAGCCTGGACGCTCGTCTTTTGTGGATTTTGAGGGATGGCGGGTCAGCTGGAAGGGCTCTTGGTGCGGATCGGCTTTTGACCATTGCCATCAAGTACGGAGGGGTTGGTCCTTTCTGGGCTAGCCCCTCCGTACTTGATGGCAATGGCGCTGGGACCATGCAGAGGGATGATCCAGGAGATACAGCAGTGACTGATGTTAAACAGTGAATAAGAAAATGTCTGAGTAGGATGTGGCAGATTGTTCTGGAGATATACATTAGGATATACATAGGTAAAGAGTTCAGTACACTAGAGAAAGTCCAGGAACAGGTACCACTCTCAAGCAGGATCAACAGCCAAGCTAATGTGTATCTAATTACAAATGACAAGAGTCATTTAACAAGGAACTATGTGATTTCCAGAGCATCTCAAGTGTGTCAGGAAGTAGCTCACCCAGTGTCCCAGAGAGAATAGAAACGTCCACTCCATGGAGCGATGCAACCTACAAACACACACACAGAGAACATTATATCTAAATAAAGGACAATTGTAATTGTAGCTGTGTGTGCATGCAGACAGTATATACACTATTGCACAGATGAATGTAGACTCCGGATTGGCTCAGACTCAGAAGAAATGGAGTCTGGGCATGAATCTGACTCTGGACTCTAGACTCAAGTCTGAGGGACTCTGGAGTTGACTTGGTTTCTACTACAGACTCTCCGCTTGACTTTATGGATGGTTCTCCAGTTTACTGCTTAGGGTTATGAGCTCCATAGACAGAACCCCTAAGATGTGACAGACAGGCAATCTTTACATGACTCTATGGCTCGGGATTCGGGACTCAACGCAGGGTCTATGGATAGGTTAGACTAGATTATGACTAGAGACTGCGAACTGTGGATATTTACAGACTTCTACATTTAAGGACTCTTTTCTTGACTCCACTCAGACTTGATGGCCAGTAGACCCTGGCCTGGAGGTGGACTAGCAATTGTATACTCAACTTGAGCTCTGCAGGTAGGAACTCTAGACTCCACAACCAGTGGATCCTGGACTGAATGTGGACTAGCAATTGTAGACTCAACTGGAGCTTTGCAGATAGGAACTGGACTGGACTTTAATCTGAGGGACCCAGGACTGAGCTTGACTTTATGGGCTTTTCTCTTCTACTGCTTGGGATTATGGACTCTTCAGATAGGACTCTGAAATTGAGGTCAACACAGAGTCTATGTGCAAGCGCTCTGGACCAGATTGCGACTACACAACTACGAACTATGGACATACACTCTGATGATTCCACAGCTTAGGTTTTATCATTTGTCTCTTCAAATAGACTCCAGACTCTACCCAGACTATGAGAACAGTGTAACCGATGTCCACACTGGAGTCCAGGGTCCACTGGCTATGAAGTTGGAGTAGCAATTGTAGACTCAACCTGAATTCTAAGGTAGACACTCTGGACCTTACTAGGACTTTACTGCCAGTAAACCCTGGGCTGGAGTTAGACTAGCAATTGTAGACTCAACTAAAACTCTTCAGATAGGGGTTCTTAACCCTCAGACACCATAGAATGTGGACCCTGGACAATATGTGAACTAGCAATTATAGACTCAGCTTGATATCTACAGGTAGGAACTCTAGACTCCACTCAGACTATATGGCCAGGGGCCTGGACTGGAGTTGGACAAGCAATGGACTACATTGATTTTAGTTTCTGATGTTCAGGTTAGGGTTCGAATTGGGGTTAGATGGTAAATTACAATATCACAGAAGACCATGGAAGTACTTACTAACATAGCAACACCAACCATAACAACACCAGCATATATGTGCGTAGTCACACACTCACCAATGCAGCTGAGATAAATGACAGTGAGGAAAACAAGAAGAGCGGCCACAGAAACTCCCAGAGAGAAGAGAGCCTGTCTCTCCTGCCGGGTCAGCTTGTCCCTCAGGTACTGCAGAAATGCATAGGCCTGCAAGAGAGCAAACACACCTACACACACACACACACACACACACACATACACATATGTCCACACAGACAAAAAAGAGACACAAGATCAGATAATTTAATTAGTTTGCTTTGAGTGAGTGATACTTTTGTAGAGAACCACTTCAAACTTTCAAGGTCCTTCATGTAGAACAGATGTTCTCACAAAGACATGAACACACACACACACACACACACACACACAGTGGGGTTCTCAACTCAGGAAACTGCAGCATATGGAAGCTGCAGCTGTTCTTCAGTACTAGAAAAAGATCTGCTTCTGCTTTCTTAGATAAAAAAACCTCTCTCTCTATGAGAGAGTGTACATTTAGAGTGTGTTATTAATATCCACCCTAATGAGAGACTGTAGCTCCACCTCCTCAGTGTATATCACAATACCTACATTTAGAGTGTTATTAATACTCACCCTAATGAGAGACTGTAGCTCCACCTCCTCAGTGTATATCACAATACCTACATTTAGAGTGTTATTAATATCCACCCTAATGAGAGACTGTAGCTCCACCTCCTCAGTGTATATCACAATACCTACATTTAGAGTGTTATTTATATTCACCCTAATGAGAGACTGTAGCTCCACCTCCTCAGTGTATATCACAATACCTACATTTAGAGTGTTATTAATATCCACCCTAATGAGAGACTGTAGCTCCACCTCCTCAGTGTATATCACAATACCTACATTTAGAGCGTTATTAATATTCACCCTAATGAGAGACTGTAGCTCCACCTCCTCAGTGTATATCACAATACCTATATTTAGAGTGTTATTAATATTCACCCTAATGAGAGACTGTAGCTCCACCTCAGTGTATATCACAATACCTACATTTAGAGTGTTATTAATATTCACCCTAATGAGAGACTGTAGCTCCACCTCCTCAGTGTATATCACAATACCTACATTTAGAGTGTTATTAATATTCACCCTAACATTTGGTGGAAAATGTGGTTTTCTGTGAGATAAGCTCTGTGATCTCTGTGTTTACAGAGGAGATGAGAAAGCTGACATTCTTCACTAGTGTGTCAAATATTTTCACCTCAGAGCAACCGTGTCAATGTTGAGCATCTCCAAGAATAAGCTGGTGCTGTAAAGTATAGCACAACTGCCCATCATCCTCAAACCCAGGCCAGTGTGCTGTCTGCTGCCTTAATTCTGGGTCATCGCTGCAGCGGCACACTGCCAAATCACACTCAACGTTTCTCTGGTTCTGGTGGACAGTGGTGGATCTCTTTTTCATGGTAGTTTCAGCCCTCAGCATTTCATCAGTGTTTGAGGAGATGATGTAATCATCTGAAAATTCCAGAAATCACTTTTCTCCATCAGTTTCCCTCCGTGTCAGTGAATACTCTCTCTCTCTCTCTCTCTCTCTCTCCCTCTCTCAGTGTATAGAATTAAAGTATTGGGACACCTTTTTATCACTGAATGAGAGCACACAGTGCATAAAAGCTGTAATCACTCTGCTAAGTAGACAACTACGCAACAACCTGGTGTTATAGCTCCAAAAGGGGTGGTAATATGTAGGTGTCCCAATACTTTTGTCCATATATATATATATATATATATATATATATATATATATATATACAGTGGGGAGAACAAGTATTTGATACACTGCTGATTTTTCAGGTTTTCCCACTTGCAAAGCATGTAGAAGACTGTAATTTTTATCATAGGTACTCTTCAACTGTGAGTGATGGAATCTAAAACAAAAATCCAGAAAAATACATTGTATGATTTTTAAATAATTAATTTCCATTTTATTGTGGGAAATAAGTATTTGATCATCTATCAACCAGTAAGAATTTTGGCTCTCACAGACATGTTACTTCTTCTTTAAGAAGCCCTCCTGTTCTCCACTCATTACCTGTATTAACTGCACCTGTTTGAGCTCGTTACCTGTATAAAAGACACCTGTCCACACACTCAATCAGTCAGACTCCAGCATCTCCACAATGCCCAAGACCAGAGAGCTTTGTAAGGACATCAGGGATAAAATTGTAGACCTGCACAAGGCTGGGATGGGCTACAGGACAATAGGCAAGCAGCTTGGTGAGAAGGCAACAACTGTTGGGGCAATTATTAGAAAATGGAAGAAATGCAAAATAACGGATAATCTCCCTCGGTCTGGGGCGCCATGCAAGATCTCACCTCGTGGAGCATCAATGATCTTGAGGAAGGTGAGGAATGAGCCCAGAATTACACGGCAGGACCTGGTCAATGACCTGAATAGAGCTGGGACCACAGTCTCAAAGAAAACAATCAGTAACACTCTACGCCATCAAGGATTAAAATCCTGCAGTGCACGCAAGGTGCCCTTCCTCAAGCCAACGCATGTCAAAGCCCGTCTGAAGTTTGCAAATGACCATCTGAATGATCCAGAGGAGGAATGGGAGAAGGTCATGTGGTCTGATGAGACAAAAATAGAACTTTTTGGTTTAAACTCCACTCGTCATGTTTGGAGGAAGAAGAATGATGAGTACAACCCCAAGAACACCATCCCAACCGTGAAGCATGGCGGTGGAAACATCATTCTTTGGGGATGCTTTTCTGCAAAGGGGACAGGACGACTGCACCGTATTGTGGGAAGGATGGATGGGGCCATGTATCGTGAGATTTTGGCCAACAACCTCCTTCCCTCAGTAAGAGCACTGAAGATGGGTCGTGGCTGGGTCTTCCAGCATGATAACGACCCAAAACACACAGCCAGGGCAACTAAAGAGTGGCTCCGTAGGAAACATCTTAAGGTCCTGGAGTGGCCTAGCCAGTCTCCAGACCTGAATCCAATAGAAAATCTTTGGAGGGAGCTTAAAGTCCGTGTGGCCCAGCGACAGCCACGAAACCTGAAGGCTCTGGAGGAGATCTGTATGGAGGAGTGGGCCAAAATCCCTGCTGCAGTGTGTGCAAACCTTGTCAAGAACTACAGGAAACGTTTCATCTCTGTAATTGCAAACAAAGGTTTCTGTACCAAATATTAAGTTTCTTTTTCTGGTGTATCAAATACTTATTTCCCACAATAAAATGGAAATTAATTATTTAAAAATCATACAATGTATTTTTCTGGATTTTTGTTTTAGATTCCATCACTCACAGTTGAAGAGTACCTATGATAGAAATTACAGTCTTCTACATGCTTTGCAAGTGGGAAAACCTGAAAAATCAGCAGTGTATCAAATACTTGTTCTCCCCACTGTATATATATATATATATATATATATATATATATATATATATATATATACACACACTTTTACACATAGGCTTGAAACATAAAGCTGGACAGTGGGTAAAAACAGCATTAGGTCATATTATTCAGACAATTTTTTTGTACAAATTGAGGCTGTGCAAAAGTTTGTGCACCCTTCTTATGTCAAGATGATACTACTAAAAACAACCACTAATTAACACCTCAGCAACCACCTGAAATACCACAGAAACCACCTTGCATTCCGTTTAGCAACACCATAGCAGCCACTTGGAAGGCCATAGCAACTGCCTAGCAACAGCCCAGCGACCACCTTGCACCACTATGGTAACCACCTGGCACCACTATGGTAACCACCTGGCAACATCATAGCAACCACCTAAGATGCCATAGCAACACCCCACTAACCACCTTGCACCACTATAGCACCCGCCTGGCAACATCATAGCAACCACCTAGTTATACCATGGCGACTGGGTAACCAGTTTTTACCCTTTAAGCCTTTTGACCATGTTGAAGCAGGCTAGTGAGTGTAAAATCAGGAAGGGATGTAAGTAAATTCACAGCAGTGTACAACCACCTGGGATTCCCTGCCAACCATTAAGAAACACCATAAAATGACTGAACTGCAGTTTACAGGCTTAGAATGAGTATAAGTAATAGCCATGCTCAGAACCCCCCCTAAAAACAATGACATCACCTTTCACAATTAACTACAATGAGTGTACTTATCAAAACGTGTTGAGAAGAGCAGTTAAGAAAGCCAGCAGAGGGCAGAGTGTAAATAGTGTATCATTGTGAGAGTGCAAATGAACTGAAATCAGACGTTGCTGACAGGTTGAGGATAATCTCTAAGGGTTCTTTGGATAATAATCATTGCACTAGCATATCTGAGATGTCTGAACTCAGTGTCAATAAATAACGATGCATTAAACCTGATGAAAATACATTTAAAAAAAAACATTTTTCATATATTAACCATAGAATATGTGTGTAAAGCTCTTTGCAGATAGAGGTTATTGTAGTGTAGGCTGCAGTTTTCATGGTTTAAAAAAAGACAAATAGTGCATGGAGAAACAAACAGCAACATAAAAAATGAGCAGGTCCAGAAAATGAAAACAAACATAATGTATTTTTAGGAAAAAATATAGTGTCATGCTTGAATGCAGCCCCACAGCCTCAGATCAGCTGCACATAAAGAGGCAGAGTGCATTTCTCCAAGTGTACAGACTCTCTCCTGCAGCGCTGGATGTAAAACAGAAGGTGAAACTGATGCTCCTGCTGCACTGACCAGCAGGAGGCAATTCACTGAGCAGGAAACAAGGAAGCACAGCCACTGCTTTCCCTCTTCTCTCATACAGTCAGACAAGCATTTTTCATGGTTTCAACCAAAGATGTCCTCATGAAAGATCAGAATCAGCGTCAAAACAAATATATCGTCACTGTCATGTAGAAAACCATTGCCAGTAGAGAAGGACACTCGGGAGCAGATACACATGGACCTACTTTCACCATGTCTAACGCCAGACGTGGGCTAGAGTGGTATAAAGCCCCCCAGCATTGAGCTGTGGAGCCGTGGAAGAACTGTGTTCTTTGGAGTGATGGATGATGCTCCATCCAGTATTTTTGGGATGAGTTGGGGAGATGGGGATGAGGTAGAGTGGCAATAATCCAACATCCTGACCTCACTAAAGCTACTGTTGCTGAATGCAATCAGATCCTCACAGCAATTCTCTCCTCCAAAATCTAGTAGAGTCTAGTCTAGTCTTCTCTGGCCAGTTACTCAGATAAAATCAGGATAAACTCTTTTTAATACCCTTGATTTCAGCAAAAATAATGAATGAGCAGGCGTCCCAATACTTTTGTCCATATAGGGTATATAGTTTAGCTTTGATACTGATCTTTCAGATGAGACATAGGGAATGTATTACAGCTGGTAGCTTCACTGTGTCATGTTAAAACTGTTTGATTGACAACACTAACTGGGCTGACCAACACACAGTACAATGGGAATGTCCGAAGAGGTCAGTTCTGATCTGAGAGGAATGATTGTCGAGGGAATCAGGAATGGAATGTCTTCTGGGAGCCATTTCTAAACAACTGCAGATTCCAAGATGATACAGGTGTCCATAAATACAGTTATCAGGAGGTGTAGCCACTCTGCCAGGTCTGGAATAAGACCTAAAGTATCACCCTCAGCTGAGTGGAAAGTGGTTTGAATGGTCCGAAACAACCCAAGAACCACCAAGGCACAGTCCTGCCTGGAACTGGAATCAGCTGGAACACCGGTGTCACTGTCTACAGTCAAGCAAGTTTTACATCAGGACTGAGAGGCTGCTGTCTAAGAAAAAAGCCCCATCTCCAAAAATACCACCCTCAGACTCGACTAAGGTTTGCAGCTGAACCTCATGGACAAAGAAGAAGCCTTCTGTGGGAATGTTTTGTGGTCAAAGATGTTCGAAGGAGTGAAGGTGAGGCATTTTCCCTTGAGAACATGCTACCAGCTGTTAAGCATGGTGATGGTAGCATCATCATGAAAGTGAATGGAATAATGAAGAAGGAGGACTACACCAGAGATCTTCAGCTTAACCTCGAACAAGAAATCAGACAGAAGGTTGATCCGTGGACACAACTGAGCCCAAACACACATCAAAGGCTACCATTGAGTTTTTGGAATGGCCTTCCCAAAGTCCTGACCTCAACTCTATTGAAAATGAATATGAGGACTGCTTAAACGTTGAGTCGTGTCAAGTTCAGTTAACCCCTTAACACTCCAAGGCTTATTACACAGTGAGGTGTATTACTCAGTAACTACAGGGGGCTATTCTTTGGTAATAGGAGATTGTAGTAACGCTTTCGGCCCACTGGCAGACCATAGGTTGTCATGGGTGTCATGGCGTGCTAGGCCAGACCAAGATGGCACGAACACAACACAGAACATGGCAAACAAGAGGGCGAACCCAAACGAACCTGGGACTGGGGGTCGAGCTGGAGAGTGGCTAGCGCTAGGGAGAAATCAAAGGGGGAACAGAACGAAATCTTACAGGCAGAGCCTGGGCTAAACAGGGGTTAACATAAACTGCACTCGAATCAGCACTACACTGACTAAGGTGGGGGGGAGCTGGGGGACTAGCTACTGAGCAACAATGGCTAGGCCGACCAAACCTGGAACCGCAGCTCCTAAACAAGACATTTGAGCAGAAACTGGTCTCAACTGACCTCGAGGTCCCAAACTCGGCGTTGAATGTTGGTGTGGAGGCTGTGTGGATGGTGGTGTGGATCCCCCAGTCCCAGGTGAAACTCATAAACCAAACAAGGAAAGCAAACAACCGAACCAAAACACACGTGAATGTAAACGAACTGAACCAAATACACATGAACGTAAATGAACGCGAACACAGTCAGTGAATCAACACATGAACGTAAAAAACGGAAGGTCCTTATTTGGGCCTGTGGGCAGCGGCTCGAGAACGCCCTGGAGAAGGGCGCGATAATGAGGGCCTGACAATAGTGCTATCCAACCCGAATTCCAACCAGAAGCTTGTTGATGGCCATCAAAACTGTCAACTAGCCAAGAGACATTTAACCAAATATTTTGACCCTGTGTTGATTTCAAAAAGCCTCCAAAATGAAAATCTGTGACCAAGTTCTTGTTTGTTTTCTATTAAAGATGCACAATGTAATTCGTTCTGCTCCAGAAACAAGCACAGAAATCTATGAAAGCCCAGCACTGCCTTGACATTCATTCATGTCCACAATGCGTGCATGTAAACACCCACCCACAGCTGCACGTTTTCTATTCTTCTGTTGCCAATCTCCTGGTCAGGCCACCTGGCACAAGCTGCAATTTTCTGTGGCTTTAGAGAAGACCTTGTCAGAAAAGCTCATTTTCCCCTCTCCACCTTTAAATCACTGGTCTTCTGTAAGAGGTTGATGGTCTATAAAGCTGAGGACTCTCAAACGCATCCGAAATGAGCCCTCACATCTGAGGGGCTTTCATAAACTCAGGGCAGATGGGGGACGCTGCAGGATGCAAGGAGTTTAGCGCCACTCATACGGCACAGTACACTCTGGAGCTGCTCTTAATTACAGACGATCACAGCTGAGCACAGAAGAACCGAAGGATCCATACAATCAGAAGCTCGGCAGAGACCTCTGCTCATCCTCATCACCACGGTACAGCTTACAGCACGACTTACGTCTGGTCCTGTAATCTAGCTACTTAAACCCTGTATTGCACAAATTAGATCTTCTTCTAAGGTGTTTCATATTAAAACACGACGAATATAAATATATTTATTAGAAATATAAAAATGAAGAGAACTGACCGTTCACTTGCTACCTAATAAATAAACCCCTCGACAGGAGGGTGCTATTGGTAAGGTATAGGTAATCGACGTTGTTCACTTCACTTGTCAGTGGTTTTAATGTTATGGCAGATCAAACTAAAAATGATGAATAATAGTAATCACATTATTACTGTGGATCTCCCGCACTCTCTCTTTTGCAGTGCATGTGCGTATGCTGGCGCTCGTCCTTACCTCACTGGTGAGTGCATAGAGCAGTATTACAGAGCTTGTTCCCTTGCAAAGTCTTTCCTATTTCCCAATAGAGCCGTTATGGGAATGCGGAACCATCTATTGTTCAGCACCTATTGTAGAACCACCTTGATGAGAGACTGTGAATGGTGTTAGTTCTTGGGAGTTCACCTATTGCAGAACACTCACTATTTACAGTCCCTCAGAGCCGGACCACCTTGATGAAAACCGTTGTTTACAGAAGGTAACATGGAAATGAAGACTCATCAGGTCGCACTGGAGACGCATTGTAGTGACAGGTGTAAACAGAATCCAGTCAAAGTAGATCCAGATCTTATCCAGATACTAAACACATGGTAATGCCAGGTGTTCAGTTACAGCCGGCTAACCATACCTTGTTTCTGGGGCTTACCTGTGCTGCATCACCCACAATATCATAGTATGCACATTCTATTTGCACTACAATCTCAATCAAAGCTCAGTCTGTCTGTCTGAATTTTAATTGATTGTATATCCTGCCTACACACTTTCTCCTCGGAAACACTGTGTTTTGTACTGTACTGTCTGCATTGTGTTGTAATTTCTGTCTGCACTGTGGTGGGTGTTGCACCATGGTCCTGGAGGAACACTGAACTCTGTATATAGTTGAAATGACAACAAAGCCTCATGACTTGCCTTGACTCTAAGAGACCCCCTTACACCTGGCATTAGCATCCGTGTTTAATCCAGATATATCAGGAACAACAGATGGTTCTCACATTCCTGTAACAGCTCTATCAGAAGGGCTATCTCACCTGCAAGGGAACTCCGTCTGTAATACTGGCATCCTCTACCAGTAAATAAGCGTGGGTGCAAGCATGCATACATGCATCCGACAGACGTATTTCCGCTTGCCTCACTGAATCCGATCACAGAAAACACATTCCCTTGGACGAAATTCGTCTCTGACCACCTCCGAATATGGTTTGTGTGCTCTGCTCAACATTCTCTGCTCTCCATAAAATCCTCTCAGAACTAACTCTCTCTCTTTTTACCTTCTCTGAGTAAATGGCCACCCAGCCCGACCTGCTGGAAGATTGCCCGCTGAGGTCCCCTCTACCTGCGTCAGACCAGCTGCCACCTACCAGTCCGTCCATCAGGCCCCCCACCCACCACCACCCATACCAGACCAGCGGCTCACCCTCCTACCACTGCTACCTGTTTAATGACCATGTTAAAACCTAAATGGACTCGTAACTATCTGCACTATTAATATCACCACTATTAACTATCTGCTGTCTCTGGTTTGGTAACTTTTATCAATAATGTTTAAATAGTTCTGATCAGAGGAGGTCGGGTCGGGTCCCCCTTGTGAGTCTTGGTTCCTCCCAAGGTTTCTTCCTCCAGCTCTGAGGGAGTTTTTCTTTCTGTCGCCATTGGCTGATCACTGGGGGTCTTTGATCCTTGTGTCTTTTTTGTCTCTGTCTTTTACTAATTCCTATTCATATAAAGCTGCTTTGTGATGACAAGAGTTGTAAAAAGCTATACAAATAAATCTGACTTGACTTGACTTGACTTGACAATGCGTCTTGGGAGTGTTAACACTTGGCTTCTTCTACGAACAAGCGATATCCGAACGGGATCCGATCACCAGAAAAAAAAGCCAGGTGTAAACAGACTCTAAGAGTTAACAGTTCAGCTAAGCTAAAGATTCCTACTGTTCGTCTCCTAGAACACATCTATTAGAAACATCAGCTGGACAGAACTGCAGGTGGACTGGTCAGGTTTCTAAAAGGTGGAGCTTACCAGCAGCGGCCATGTGTTCACTGGTCCTGATTGGCTGGAATCCGACAAACGGGATCTGCATGGACAAGATCAGACCCACTATGTAGAACGTGCTGTAGGCTGAGAGAGAGAGAGAGAGAGAGAGAGAGAGAGAAAGAGAGAGAGAGAGAGAGAGAGAGAGAAAGAGAGAGAGAGAGAGAGATACGTGAGATGGGATCCACGTGGTTTTGTAAATTCTTCACATTTCATATAATAATATTAATAATACACAAATAAATAAATAAATAATAACAGAGAGAGAGAAAAGGAAAAGAGACAGGAGATATTTATCATTAAAATAACAATAACTGTGTTACTGTTACAGTGTTGTTGCTACTGTCAGCCTTGATGTGCTTCTTCTACAGTGTAATATTATCAGTGAGGTGTTGTTGGGATGTCACTGCTGCCATGCTGTTACACTGTTCCTATTAATATGGCAATGTTACTGTAAGTGTTGTACTCTTGTTGTTACTGGTACTTTGCTATTGTTTGTGATTTGTTACTGTAATTGTTACAGAATTCCTGTTACTTCAGTGATGTTACTGTTATTATAATTAGTGTTATTCTTACTGTTACTGGGACTTTGGTACTGTTAGCTCAGTTAGTGCTAGTGTGTTATTTCTAGTGTTGTTATTGTGTTACTGTTGTTACAGCATTCCTGTGTTTTGGTGCAATGTTACTGTTACAGTTTTAACACCACTTTTAGAAACAAAAACACTACATTTTGTTATTACATTGTTATTGTTGCTATGGTTGTTGTTATTTTTAGTACATTTACATTTACATTTAAGGTATTTAGCAGATGCTCTTCTCCAGAGCAACTTACAAAAGTGCTTTGCTATTTACTCAAGAAGAACCTCAGCTAGTTTAAATAGACTAATAATTTAAAGATCCTCTAAGTTTAGACTCTACTAAACACAAGTCAGTAAGGAGACCACTCTGCTATTCGCCCAAGTATTCTCAGAAGAAGAGGGTCTTCAGTCTGGGTTTGAAGACAGCGAGCGACTCTGCCGCTCGGACACTCAGGTGAAGCTCGTTCCACCACTTTGGTGCCAGGATAGAAAAAAGCCTGGACGCTTGTCTTCCATGGATTTTGAGGGATGGCGGGTCGAGCCGAGCCGTACTTGAAGCTGGAAGGGCTCTTGGTGCAGATCGGCTTTTGACCATCGCCATCAAGTATGGAGGGGCTGGTCCAGTCTTGGCTTTGTAGACCAGCGTCATGGTTTTGAATCTGATGCGGGCAGCAGCTACAAGAAGTAGCCAGTGAAGAGAGAACGCAGCAGTGGAGAGACATGGCTAAACTTAGAAATATTGACCACGCCTTCTCCTCGGACCCATGCCCAACCTGTCACCACATCTTTTTAAACTGCCGTCAATACAGCATCTCCGGGCAACCAGTGCATTCTGAGAAATGCGCCGGGTACCCAGATCTGAAGCATTGGCTAGCAGACGTCCATGTGGGGCAGCATCACCCTAAAGTAATATTGGGGAGGAAGAACGAGGCAAAACTGTGCTCTCTCAGGTTCCGGCTGCTGATGGCAGGCAGCATGACCTGGGACTCAAATCAGTGACCCTTGAGTGTTTAAGTGTTATTTTTAATAGATTTGTTGTTGTGTTACTGTGTAAGTCTTACTTTGCTGCTGTTACAGGGTTGTGCTCTTCTAACTGTGTTATTGATGGTATAATCTTTTTAATAAGCAAGACCCTGACTGCCGCAGCCCTGAACGCAAATGCAGGCAGAATCCTTTGCTAGTTTATTACTTGGCCTTAAAGAAGCAGAAATACGCTCTAACATTAAGAGGATTGAGGCCTATACATTATTATAGGCGGACTGAGTGAAATGACACCAATCCTGGACGCCTATTTTCCACAATTTAATTATTTGCTAACCTCTTGTACCTAGGTTGTCTCGGCCAAATTATTATTATTCATAATTTTTGTTCTCCAAATAATGATGTGCTATGTTAGTCTGAGCATAATGATTATAATTCAGCACCCCCTGCTGCACCTCCTGTAATAGCTCATGAGGGTTTGTCTTTGTTGCCCTCTACGTCCAGTCTGGGTCCTCTCCCTACTCCATTACTGACAGCATGTTTACAAATGATAAGTGCAGTCCTTACTGATATTATGAACAGAACTCTCGTAATAGGTAAGAAACCACTCTGCTACAGAAACACCATCTTGAACAAGCTGTCTTTTGGAACTATGGGCCGATCTCCAACTGAACCTCTCGTTTAAAGTCTTAGATAATTTGCCTGCCAGTTTACTTACTTGGAATCCAACATCTTACATAAAGTTTGTCAGTCTGGATATCGCACATTTCTTACTACTAAATGACTTATTTCTTGGCGACTGAGTCCGATTCTCATAGTCTTCTTATTTCACTCGACTCGACTTCAGCTTTCGAAACGTGGTCTTCAACCCCGCTCCTGGAGAACCACCTCCCTGCAGACTATGGCTCCAACTCTAAGCCACCCCACCTAATCCAGTACTGCCTTCAGAAGTGCCTGTTTGGCTCAATGGAACATGTTAGAATTTGGATTGGGGATGAAACCTGCAAGAAGGTAGCTCTCCAGGGGGAGGGTTGAAGACCACTAGTCTACAGTAAACCATGCCAGTTGGGCAGTGAACTGCACTGGTTCAATGCTTATTCGACTGGACGTGAGATTGGAGATTGACAAGTCATAATTTTCTCCTTTCTTTTCTCTCCCCTATGTGCTGAGCTGCCCCCTGCTGTCCGCTTGCTGCTGATACAAGTCCATTTATTGGATCCTATTGCGCTATATTAACCCCCCCACCCCCACCCCTAACATTCTCCTGCGCTCCTCCAAACCCCTTGTGTTTTGAGATGCCCGGTTCTATCCTGGTTCCCCCTTGACCTGGCTCTCCACTACCCTGCTGTCCTGCTCTGAGGCCTCGCATTAATTCATCCTCACCTCACTTGGCATTTTTTTCTTAATTCATTTTAGTTTTATTGATGTTTTTATTGCTGTTTTGATTTTTATCATTATGATGCGGTGTCGACCTGAGGAGGATGGGTTCCTCTTTTGAGTCTTGGTTCCTCTCAAGATTTCTCTCCACCTGCAGGAGTTTTTATTGCCACTGTTTGCACTAGCTTGCTCAAAAGAGACTCGAACCCAGATTTCTGTACAGCTGCTTTGTGACATTTGTTGTAAAAAGCCTATAGAAATAAAACTGCATTGAATTGAATTAAAATGTGTAAGCCTGCATAGACATTTCTCATCGATCAGGGTTACTACTTCAGGTATCTCTCAGGGGTGAGTACTGGGTCCTTTTGTGACTCCTGTGAGGCCCTCGTTATTGCGCCCTCCCATGGGGTGATCCATAAGGACTTCATGTTCATTTACTTTCATGTGTGTTGGATTCAGTGTATCAATTCATGTTCATTTCCGTTCATGTGTGTTTGATTCAGTGTATCAATTCATGTTCATTTATGTTCATGTGTGTTTGATCCAGTGTATCAATTCATGTTCATTTACGTTCATGTGTGTTTGATTCAGTGTATCAATTCATGTTCATTTACGTTAATGTGTGTTTGATTCAGTGTATCAATTCATGTTCATTTACGTTCATGTGTGTTTGATTCAGTGTATCAATTCATGTTCATTTACGTTCATGTGTATTTGATTCAGTGTATCAATTCATGTTCATTTATGTTCATGTGTATTTGATTCAGTGTATCAATTCATGTTCATTTATGTTCATGTGTATTTGATTCAGTGTATCAATTCATGTTCATTTATGTTCATGTGTGTTTGATCCAGTGTATCAATTCATGTTCATTTACGTTAATGTGTGTTTGATTCAGTGTATCAATTCATGTTCATTTATGTTCATGTGTGTTTGATTCAGTGTATCAATTCATGTTCATTTATGTTCATGTGTGTTTGATTCAGTGTATCAATTCATCTTTATTTACGTTCATTTGTGTTCACGCGTGGTTTGGTTCCGTTGTTCTAGTTTTTTGTTTGGATTATGAGTTTTACCTGGGACTGGGGGTACCATTTGGTGCCGAGAAATTAACCGATTGGAGCCTTCAGGACACCCTGTGGTTCCTCTGCCATTTCAGGTTTGGTCCACCTTGCCGTTTGGTTTAGCGGCTGGTTTCCCAATCAAACACACATTAACATAAATTAACATGAATTGATACACTGAATCAAACACACATGAGTGTAAATGAACATGAATTGATACACTGAATCAAACACACATTAACGTAAATGAACATAAATTGATACACTGAATCAAACACACTAACGTAAATGAACATGAATTGATACACTGAATCAAACACACATTAATGTAAATGAACATAAATTGATACACTGAATCAAACACACTAACGTAAATGAACATGAATTGATACACTGAATCAAACACACATTAACGTAAATGAACATGAATTGATACACTGAATCAAACACACATTAACGTAAATGAACATGAATTGATAACTTCACAGCTTTTACGTTTACTTTGTACCCCTCTAACGCCCAGGCGCTGCCTGTAGGGTTTTGTTCTAGTCCCCTTTTTGGTTTCTCCGCGGTTAGTCTCCCCTTTACCCCTGCTCTGCTCATGACTCCTCTCAGTCCCAGGTTTGGTGTTGTTTGCCATTTCGTTTGTCAAGTTTGGGTTTTGTTTGATCACCATTGCTCACTGTTTGCTGCTTGTTCTGCCTCACTTGCCCCTTTCTGTTTATCCTGGGTTTGTTAATAAATCTGCTTGCTTTGCCACCACCTCTGCGAGTGTTCGTCCCATCTTGGTCTGGCCTAACACGCCATGCTCGTTCAGTCTCTTGATATTTCAAGACCTGATTACTGCAACTCTCTTCTACAAAGCCAACAATGGACCAGCCCCTCCGAGACGCCACTTGATGGCAATGGTCACAAGCCGATAAGCAACAAGAGTCCTTCCAGCTTCAAGTACGGCTCAGCTCGAAATCCTTTGAGATCCGCGGAAGACAAGCGTCCAGGCCTTTTTCTGTCCTGCACCGAAGTGGAGGAACGAACTTCCCCTGAGTGTCCAAACGGAAGACCCATCTCTTCCATGAGGGCTCGGGCAGAATGTAGTGTTGAGCATTGTTTACTTTACTTTAGTAGAATCTAAGCTTAGAGGAATCTTTTGGATCCTAGCCTTTATAAACTAGCTGAGGATATTTTCTGAGTTAAGAGTAAAACACTTTTGTGAGTCGCTCTGGAGCAGAGCTTCTGCTAAATGCCTTCAATGTAAATGTTTCCATTGTTTGGCAGATGGCACACAAGTGTATTGTCAAACGCAGCTAAATTCACAGATTGCCTTATCCCAGGTGAGCAGGTGCCTGAATGAGCTATATGCTTGTCGGCTAGAAACGCATTGCAGTTAAACAGCGTTAAATGTAAGGTGAGTCTTGTAGGCACTTCAGGCCAGATTCAGAAGGCTGGAATGAACAGAATTAGAAACATTGTAAGCTACTGACTTGTAATGTGATGTGATGTGACGTTATTGTGTGGCTGTTAACGTGACTGTTTGTCACTGTTGCAGTGGGATTGGTAAGGTTAGTGTGTTAACACAACTGATAATGTTATTGTCATGTGTCATTTTGAGGATGACTGTTAGTGTCACTGATCACGTTAGTGTGTTAATGCTACAGTGTGTGTAAGTGTTATTGTTAGAGTGTAATTGATAATGTTAATGTGTTATTGAATGACAGTGTGTTGTTACAGTGACTGTTAGTGTGTCATTGTTACAATGTCAATGTTAGTGTTTTATTGTTGTTACTATTATTACTACAATGTGACTTAATGTGTTATTGTTACAGTGGCAATGTTGGTGCATTACTTTTACCATGTCAGTGTTAGTGTATTATTGTTAGTGTTACTGTTAGTGTATTATTGTTAGTGTATTACTGTTACAGTGTTACTGTTAGTGTATTATTGTTAGTCTGTTACTGTTACAGTGTTACTGTTAGTGTATTATTGTTAGTGTATTACTGTTACAGTGTTACTGTTAGTGTATTATTGTTAGTCTGTTACTGTTACAGTGTTACTGTTAGTGTATTATTGTTAGTGTATTACTGTTACAGTGTTACTGTTAGTGTATTATTGTTAGTCTGTTACTGTTACAGTGTTACTGTTAGTGTATTATTGTTAGTGTATTACTGTTACAGTGTTACTGTTAGTGTATTATTGTTAGTCTGTTACTGTTACAGTGTTACTGTTAGTGTATTATTGTTAGTGTTCCTGGTAGTGTGTTATTGTTAGTGTATTATTGTTAGTGTTACTGTTAGTGTGTTATTGTTAGTGTTACTGTTAGTGTATTATTGTTAGTGTATTACTGTTACAGTGTTACTGTTAGCGTATTATTGTTAGTCTGTTACTGTTACAGTGTTACTGTTAGTTTATTATTGTTATTGTGTTACTGTTACAGTATTACTGTTAGTGTATTATTGTTATTGTGTTACTGTTAGTGTCTTATTGTTAGTCTGTTAATGTTACAGTGTTACTGTTAGTGTATTATTCTTACAGTGTTACTGTTAGTGCATTATTGTTAGTGTGTTACTGTTACAGTGTTACTGTTAGTGTGTTACTGTTACAGTGTTACTGTTACTGTTAGTGTATTATTGTTAGTGTGTTACTGTTACAGTGTTACTGTTAGTGTGTTACTGTTAGTGTATTATTGTTATTGTGTTACTGTTACAGTATTACTGTTAGTGTATTATTGTTAGTGTGTTACTGTTAGTGTATTATTGTTATTGTGTTACTGTTAGTGTCTTATTGTTAGTGTGTTATTGTTAGTGTGTTACTGTTAGTGTGTTACTGTTACAGTGTTACTGTTACAGTGTTACTGTTAGTGTATTATTGTTAGTGTGTTACTGTTACAGTGTTACTGTTAGTGTGTTACTGTTACAGTGTTACTGTTAGTGTTACTGTTAGTGTATTATTGTTAGTGAGTTACTGTTACAGTGTTACTGTTAGTGTATTATTGTTAGTGTGTTACTGTTACAGTGTTACTGTTAGTGTGTTACTGTTACAGTGTTACTGTTACAGTGTTACTGTTAGTGTATTATTGTTAGTGTGTTACTGTTACAGTGTTACTGTTAGTGTGTTACTGTTACAGTGTTACTGTTAGTGTATTATTGTTAGTGAGTTACTGTTACAGTGTTACTGTTAGGGTCTTATTGTCAGTGTCACTGTCCGTGTGTTGACACTACAGTTAGCTCATATAAGTGTTATTGTTACAATGTCATCATTAGCGAGGAGATCATGCCTTGCCAATAGGGCACTGAACCCAGTCATGCCAGTAAAGTGGTGCTGATGTGAAGTGAGGTGAGAAATGGGAGTGTTTCTGCTTCCTCTTCACAGATCGTGCCGAGCATGGCAACAAATCCACTGATTTATTTGTGAGCCTGCAATATTTCCAAACCCCGCTCTGAAGATATTCCTCAGCCTTATATAAGCTGGGTGACTGTAGGAATAATTGGTGGAGTGAAATATGGTGTGTGTTAGCGCAGTGGGAGTGAGTTAGAGAGGCATGAAGGTGGAAGAGTTAAAAGCAGAACTGCTTTCCTCATCCATCTGTCCTCCGCTGTGAGGGGGAGGAAACGTAATGCTGCTCATTTATAAAGATTTCCTCAAAGAGCTGCAGTGTGAACACACACCGCCACGGAGGACGGAGCGTCGCAGGACATGATCACATCCAGGAATGAATCAGATAGCCCTGAAAACTAAAAACACCTGATAGTAAATTAGGATCCTGGTAAGAAAATCAGCTCCTCTCTGATGGTATGAAGTACAGTCTCATATTTAACAACTGTGAGATGCATAAACTCTGTTCCCCAGCAGAGGGAAGTGTAGAGCTTATGTCCAATGCTCCAGTCGGTTTGCTTACGCTTATAGGGGCCGTGAAAAAGTTTTTGCTCAGTTCCCAACTTCCTTTATTTTTACATATTGGTCATAATTAGGTTTCAGATCATCCAACTTAATTTACTATAAACACACAGTGAAGCTTTTATATGATCAATCCTTTTATTGGCTAAAAAGTAATTGCCCCCTCAGCTACTAAATCAACCTGTTCACCCAATTAACAATTGAGTTCAATTGCACTTGCCAAACCCAGACATGATTAGCCATGGGAAAGGCAATGTGAAGATCTAGACTAGAAGGTCTCAGGGGGCAACACATGATGCCACATTTTGAAGAGATTAAAATACAGAGGTAAAACTAAGTCAGTCTGGAAAGGGTCACAAAGCCATTGTTAAGGCTCTGGGACTTCAGCAAACTGAACACACTGAGAGCCTTTATCCACAAATGGAGTAAGAAAGTTGGAAAGTGGTGCGCCTTCCCAGGAGTGTCTACAAAAATATCACCAAGAGCGCATCGACCACTCATCCACAAGGTCAAAAAAGAACCCAGACCAACATCTAAAAGGACTGCAGGCCTCACTTGCCTCAGTTAAGGTCAGCGTACCCTCCAAGTTTCCAAGCTTTTCTTCTGAGAGTGTTTTCCCACTTGGCCCGAATACACAAGTCTGCACTCAGGACTGATTCTGTGCTCGTTTGGGGGCAGGGCTCATTATCCCTGGTTTGCTTTAACCCAGAAAAACATTTCCATACGAACTGTGAATCCATTGCCCAGTTCCCAACATCACTGTTCTGTGCACAATTCTGCGGAATGGTAGAATCTAGGTTCACCCGTGTAGTGCACACGAACACTTGCAAACATGGAGCCGTCATGACAAGTTGAAGCAGTCACATGACAAAGTGAACCAATCACGCAACCCCACATAACCCTCACACTGTGAGTGGATAGCTTCCACCAGTGCAGCAGATCACACTACAGCCCGCTTAAAGCGAACCCCAGACCACTGAGGTGAGGAGGACTCGAGATTGCTTCTCTGTGTTGCTCCTGGGCTTAAAAACAGCTCTCACACTTGACCGACCGGACTGAACTCGCAGAGCAAGCGGACCTGGGTCTGGAAAAAAAATACTCTAGCCCTGAGTGGTTCTTCCACATGCTCTTAGAGAGTTTCTTCAGTGGAGTCTCTCTACTTCTTAGAGGTTCTTCCTTAAGCTCCTTAATGTGATCATCTATTGAGTCTTGGTTCCTCTGAGTGGTTCTTCCTCATGCTCTTAGAGAGTTTCTCCAGTGGAGTCTCTCTAATACCCAGTGGTTATTCCTTAAGCTCCTTAGGGTGAGCTTCTATTGAGTCTTGGTTCCTCTGAGTGGTTCTTCCTCATGCTCTTAGAGAGTTTCTCCAGTGGAGTCTCTCTACTTCTCAGTGGTTCTTCCTTAAGCTCCTTAAAGTGAGCTTCTATTGAGTCTTGGTTCCTCTGAGTGGTTCTACACCATGCTCTTAGAGAGTTTCTTCAGTGGAGTCTCTCTACTTCTCAGAGGTTCTTCCTTAAGCTCCTTAAAGTGAGCTTCTATTGAGTCTTGGTTCCTCTGAGTGGTTCTTCCTCATGCTCTTAGAGAGTTTCTCCAGTGGAGTCTCTCTAATACCCAGTGGTTATTCCTTAAGCTCCTTAAAGTGAGCTTCTATTGAGTCTTGGTTCCTCTGAGTGGTTCTTCCTCATGCTCTTAGAGAGTTTCTCCATTGGAGTCTCTATACTTCTCAGATGTTCTTCCTTAAGCTCCTTAAAGTGAGCTTCTATTGAGTCTTGGTTCCTCTGAGTGGTTCTACACCATGCTCTTAGGACGTTTTGATTTCTGGCAGGGTTTCTCAGCACTTTTCATCACAGTGTTTCTCAGCACAGTGACGCTAATCAGGATGCTGGATCCACATTTCAAGTATTCAACATTTATGTATTCAACAGAACCAAACTGAAGAAATGATCTCTAGTACCTGCTGGGGTTGTATGTCCAGACAGAAAAGTGCAGTTCCATGCTATCTACAGCCATCATCAACAACAACAACAACAACACAAAGGGCATCATTTATACTGGACTCCTAAAGGAATCTCTTTTAGGTGCAATGTTTGGGATTCCCAGTGACTCTGTAAAAAAAAAGACACATTACATGCAAACATTAGTATGTCCTTTGCTCCAGCATCCGGCTTCGGCTTCCTTCCTTCTTTACTTATCCATCCATCATCGCACTGACCTTAAAGAAAAGACGCGAGTGGCATGGCAAAGTGGCAGTTCAGAGTCTGAGCTCCAACATTTAAGAGCTTCCTGACATTTAACACCGAGCAAAAAGGTTAAAAATCAAATTCTCAGGAACCGTTCAAGCCCAGTCACCTTCAGTACTCCTCTGACAACCCAAGAGCACTAATGGTAGACGGATGAAACGCTCTATTAGACGCTGCAATCAAGAAACCAATTCCTGGCACTGAAAAAAAAAAAGGCATGGAAACGAAAACAACCAGCTACGAGAGCAGGACAAACACGGCTCTGATCACACACTCTGTGGGTAAACTTGAAGGTGGTTTGTGGGTCATGGCAGAAAAGACTCCCGATTCCCAATTCCTGTTTTTAAAATGAGCAAAAGTCACAGTTATGTCTCCAGAGTGGCACAACCGTCCAAACCCTCGCCCTGTCAGTGGGAGACGGATGGGAGATGCAGGTGCTATTTCTGCTGATGGGACGTCTGGGAATAACATATGCTCGAAAACAACTATACGGAGAACTGTGTCAGCCAGTGTCCCATATATATATATATATATATATATATATATATATATAAATATGGGACTTATATATAATATAAGTTTATTAGTTTATTGTCTAGAAATTCACAGGGTTTGAGGCATGTGGTGTGTGTAGTGATTTAGGCAGTCTAACATGTCTAAAGTCAAAAGCTGAGCTTCAAAATCATGTTGATGCTCCACTGACTATAGAGATGCATAAACTCTGTTCCCCAGCAGAGGGAAGTGTAGAGCTTATGTCCACTGCTCCAGTCGGTTTGCTTTCACTTATAGGGGCTGTGAAAAAGTTTTTGCTCCCTTCATAACTTCCTCTATTTTTACATATTGGTCATATTTAGGTTTCAGATCATCCAACTTAATTTACTATAAACACATAGTGAAGCTTTTATATGATCAATCCTTTTATTGGCTAAAAAGTAATTGCCCCCTTAGCTACTAAATCAACCTGTTCACCCAATTAACAATTGAGTTTCATTGCACTAGCCAAACCCAGACATGATTAGCCATGGGAAAGGCAATGTGAAGATCTAGACTAGAAGGTCTCAGGGGGCATCACATGATGCCACATTTTGAAGAGATTCAAAGACAGAGGTAAAACTAAGTCAGTCTGGAAAGGGTCACAATGGAAAGGGCCGCAGGGAGAACAGCTGTTGCCACTCCAGGCTGGAACGCTGCTACTGCTCTATGGATCTATGAAGCACTCACGAGAACTGTGTAACGCTGCGTAACTAGAGCCATATTTGTGTAAAATCCTGTAGTCAGCTCGTCAAAGCAACATGGTGCTTTCACTTCAGGTGCCGCTTCTGCATCTCTTGCATCTCTCTTGGAAAATGCAAAAAAACGTCCTTCTTTAAGGGTGGCTCAAAGCGAGAATTCTACTTCCCACCTGTAGGGGGGGTATCACATCTGAAACGCAACCGTGCCACAAAAAAGGCCGCACCCACTAATGCGTATTCATTCGTACGTTGTTGTTGTCGTAAGTCCCCAGGGTTTCGGTGTTGTGAGTGAGTGCTAAGGTGACCACATCTCCGGAGGGTTGAGAGGGACGCAAAGCTAGGTCTGGACGCCTGGATCTTGACGGAAGTGTGTCCGAAGTCAGTATGGAGACCACAATCCTCAACATACACTACGCTTTGCCTAAGTATTCTCGGAAGAGGTGGGTCTTCAGTCTGTGCTTGAAGACAGCGAACGTTGGACTCGGCTCTTCAGACACCATGGAGAAGTTTGTTCCACCATGTCATGTACTTCAACCACATCAGTGTGATTAGCTACAGACACAACACACCAATGCTAACTCTGTTAACTGTAGCTAGTTACCTACACTTCCTGCAATGCTGCATTGCCGACCCCTTCGGCAGGCAGTTTTCCAAGCCACCCTCACGATCATACGGAAGTCCAACGCTTGCTGTCTTCAAACCCAGACTGAAGACCCTCCTCTTCTGTGAGTACTATGGTCTCCATACTGGCTTGTGTTTAGCAGAGTCTAAACTTAGAGGTATCTTTGAATTTTCAGTCTATTCAAACTAGCTGAGGTGATTCTTGAGTAAACAGTGAAGCACTTTTGGATAAGAGCATCTGCTAAATGCTGTAAATGCTGTAAATGTAAATGTTAAGTGAGGTAAACGTAGCTAAGCGTATGTTTCAACTGGTGCGGCCTATTAGTAGCTTGGTTACGTTTCAGGCGTGGTGCAGGAAATACCAAATTCTCCACAGTGCTGCTTAACTTTTACCAGTTAATTGGTGGGTTGTGAGCTACCTGATAGCTTTGGTGAACTTTAGTCACCTTTGCAAAGAGCCTAAACTATGGCCTCAGCCAGTGCAACAGCCACTTAGTCACTCTCCAAGGTGCTAAATCGGATCTGTGCCCAGGAGTTCAGCACAAGTGCTATGTATAACAATGCCACAGGCACCATGGAGGCCATCTCTCCATTCATTCCAAGGTCCTCAGTCACATTCCTAACATACTTGCCCAGGAAAACAACATTTTCTTGTTTTGCCCAGTCTGGTGTCTTGCCTCTGAGGCACCAAACATGTCTTGGCAGATCGACTAC